>NC_045969.1:52021820-52179320 GCF_010909765.2 Amblyraja radiata
TTAGGTTTTCTCTCTCTATTGGTATATCTTTGTTTGCTAGGTACAGTATGTTCTACAAAACCACTCTTAGCAACGCCTAACACTGCCTGACCTGCATTTTCTGTTTATGTTATTTTTTTGGAGAAAACTTAATCTTGAAGTGATAGTGTACAATGGACAACATCAATATTACAGTAGATAGACACAAAATGCTGGAGTAACTCAGCAGGACAGGCAGCATCACTGGAGAGAAGGAATGGGTGATGTTTCGAGTCTTGACCCTTCTTCAGGCATCAATCTTTCATAACTCTGCCCATTTTCATTTTGTTTGTTCTGAATGAACTGTGATTCAGAAGTGATGTAACACAGGCAAATAAAATAACATAGTCCTTTTTATGCTCTCTGCCAAAGTCAAATCTATCTCTTTCAGCTCAATAGCCACAGAAAAGGGCCTGTCCCATTTAGGCGATTTTTTTCAGCGACTGCCGGCAACAGTCACAGTCATAGCAGGTTGCCGGAAAACCGGCAACTGGACTCTCCCTACGACAATGTCTACAACAACCTACTACTTATTCGACGTCAAGCTACAGCAAGCTACTGACAACCGGCGACCCATTAGGACGTCCACCTACGACCACACAGGTGACAACCAAAGTCAACCTACGTCCACCCACAACAAGCTACGACAAACTACGACCCTGTCGGCGACAACTGAAGACAATTCAGTCGCCAGTACCTGACGCCGGTTGACGTAGGTAGTTGCCAATGGAATTCACCGAAGTCATCACCCGGCTACAACCTACGTCACCCAGCGACAACCTGCGTCATCCTGGGAACAACCTATGACAGCACCTACAACAGGAAAAGACAAGCTACATCAAGCCCACAGTCGTCGAAAAGTTTTGAACATTTCAAAATCCAGCGGCGACAAGAAAAAGGTTACGACTCTTTAGGCGACTTGAGGAGACTACTCACGGGAACACAGGCATCACCCAGTGACCATGTGGCAACAGCTTAGTCGCCTGTAGTCGCCGAAAAAATCACCTAAGTGGGACAGGTCCTTAAAAAATTATGAAAACCAATGATTTGTGGAATCACACCATAGAAAATAACCTGTAGCTACAGGATTTCATTTAAAATTCCAGGGATGTCTTTCCAGGCCACCTACTGATTTTGGCCTGCATATAACTCCAAACATAGACACAAAATGTTGGAGTAACTCAGTGGGACGGGCAGCATCTCTGGATGGAAGAAATTGTGGCGTTTAGGGTCGAGACCCTTCTTCCGACTTCAGTCTCGACCCAAAAATGTTATCCATTCCTTCTATCCAGAGATGCTGACTGTCCTGCTGAGTTACTCCAGCATTTTGTGTCTATCTTCGGTGCACCCGCAGTTCCTTCTTACACATTCTGTAACTCCAAACATATGTCAGTGACACTAAACGGCATATTACCGTCATTATCTTCCTACCCCGTGAGCTATTACAAATGCAAACTTGTTGAGAGGCAGAATATATTATAATGAAAATAATGGTCTCTCAGGAGTTCCCTCTCCATCCATGTGGTTCCCTATTCCGGAATCAATGACATTTTCGTTCTAAAGAAAGCTATTGAAAATTGCAATCCTCTACTTATTTTATCATGCATGGGAAAGGAAGGGGGTTGAAGCAAGCAAACAATAGAGTATGAAGATCTATGCTGAGTATAGATAAATACATTTTATTCCTCCGCCTTTGAAAAAAAAATTAGAGATGAGTTAAAGGTCAATCAGTTCAGTATGCCTGCTGCTTCCAGAAATGCAGATTGATTGTTCCATAATATACTTCCTCCTGATAATTCAAATCACACCACGGGCCATATTAATTTTGTGCAATAAAAGAGATAATTACAATAAATTGTTTTCGGTACAGCAGCAATATTTATACTAGGGTGGCAATTGGCTGCATGAGTTACAGTCAGTAGTCATTATATACTCCCTTGCATATATATTTCTCTCAATGTGACAGGACAGTGCCATTTTACTTCGGAGTCACGTGAGTGACTACGTGAAGAAGCCCGCCAGGACGCATGTGTGTCATATCGCTTTCACGCTTGCAAAACGACAGGCGGGGTGGAAAGTTCCCCCGCAGTGGTAAGTTTGAAACCGCGACCTGCAGGTAAGTGATTTACTCTGCGGTAGTTTTTGTCCCCGCGCTGATTTTACACAGGGGGGGAAGCTGGACAAAATAGTGTCCACAAGTGCTGCGAGTAAAGCTGGCTGGGGAGGACTGCGAAGTTGCGGGAGCCAGCAGCAGCTGAAGGCACAAGCCCCGTAAGAGATCAGCTGTGCCGATTTTTTGTCCCGCGCCGGCCAGAACACCACGGCCGGGCGGGAGACTATTCAGAATGGGGCCGTCGACTTTTGACAAGTCGAAAACGGCAGGAGACGGGGTGGAACGACGTTCCCCCGTAGTGACAATTTAAACCAGGACCTGCAGGTAAGAGCTGCGGTCTTTTTGTGTTTTCCCATGCTGATTACAGGTGGAGAAACCAACGGGCTGCGACAAAGCTGGTGAGGGAGGACCGCGGAGCAGCGGGCAGCCAACAGCAGCCAGCGGCACTCGTATCACCGATAGTGGGATCGGCTGTGCCCGATGTCGCCTCCGCACCGGCCAGATCCACGCGGCCGGGCGGTAAGGCTAGACACAAAACAAACAAGGTCGTGGACTCAGAGGAGTCCGACTTTGAACAACCGCGGGCGGCCAGCGACCGAGAGCGGTGGAGCCGGATGGAGCGGTGTGTGGAGCATTTGCTCCAATGTGACAGACTCCGGGAGATGGAGTCGGGTCACTGTGGGCCCTATGATAAACCCACAGCAGTACCTCTTGGAGGGCTGCACAGTGCTTCTACCTCATCAGAGGGGAGCACTGCGGGTCAGTTCTGGGCTGACCTGGAAGAGGGGTCTGCAGAAGGAAAGACAAGTGTGCAAGGGGTGCAGGGACTGTGCAAACCTGGGACCACAAAACCACCAATACTATTGTTTGGAGGCAACCTATTGAAGCAAGTCAAGGAGCTCGATGAGGAAGCAAAAACCCTGGGACTAATAAAAGGGACTCCAACAAAAACCCACTACAGCCAAAGACAGCACCCCTACGCACCCACCAGCAGAACTGGTGAAAGCTCGAAGGCCCGGTACTCAAAACATGAGTCTTTTTAGGCCATGGCCCAGGCCGGCCTTCTTGGAAGATGCGGGGACCTCCAACGCCAACCAAACCGAAAATCCAGACACCAGCGCAACAACAGCAGCGAAGAACCTACAAAAAAGAAGTAAACCTGCCACTGGTAACTACGGAGGTAGGTGGGTCTGGTTCCCTACAAAATACAGGGAGCATGGAGGTTGGGGGGAGATTACACTCTTTTCTGAATGCATGGAGCATGTTAACAACCGATACTTACATCTTAAGCAGTATCCAGGGATATACAATAGAGTTTATACACAAGTACAGCCCTCCAGTTCAACATATACCGAACCGAATGTTCGTGCTTTCTGATAAAGAAAAATCAAAAGCGCAAGCTGAACTGGAGCGGCTTTACGTAAAAGGTGTAATTGAGCAAACTCAACACGAACCATTAGAATTTGTGTCCAATATATTTACCAAAAACAAAAAAGATGGTGGTTGTCGCATCATCATAGATCTGACAAAATTGAATACATTTGTACAATATATTCACTTCAAAATGGAAACCTTTGTTACTGCTTAACAATTAATTTCCAAAGGTTACTTCATGGCCAGCATCGATTTAAAAGATGCTTACTATTCAGTGCCTATACGAGGTGACCACAGATGTTACTTAAAATTCAACTGGATGGGACAACAGTGGCAGTATAAAGCACTGCCAAATGGATTATCATCAGCCCCCAGGCTGTTCACACAAATTTTGAGACCAGCCCTAGCGTTTCTACGGAAACGTAAACACATGGTCATGGCATATTTAGATGACATACTCATTGTGGGCAAAACTTTGGAATTGGCCAAACAAACTGTAACAGCCACAAAACAGTTATTTGAAAAACTGGGATTTATTATCCATCCAGTTAAATCTAAACTAACGCCTTCCACTACTATGGACTATTTGGGGTTCACCATTGACTCAGTTCACATGTCGGTGACTCTGCCTAAGGGAAAGGCTAGAGATTTAATAGAGGCTTGCAATAACCTCATTGACATCAGCAAACCATCCATCAGATTGGTAGCAAAAGTAATTGGCAAAATGGTGGCTGCTTTTCCAGCCACACAATTTGGACCTCTACATTACCAAAACTTACAGAGAGCAAAAATGCAAGCACTCAAAATTAATGCAGGTCACTTTGACAGACCTATGAAACTACCAATCAAAGCTAAAATGGAACTAAAATGGTGGATAGATCTGGCTTTGTTCCAATCCAATCATTGTCCGTAACCCTTCCATGATACTACAAACTGATGCCAGTGCACTTGGGTGGGGAGCCACCAATACCATCACCAGCTGTGGAGGTAGATGGACTGCTCAGGAGGCATCATTATTACTCACACTGGGCATAAACTACCTGGAAATGTTGGGTGCATTCCATGGCCTAAAGTCATATTGTACTGGGTCATATCACCAGCATGTTAGACTACAGATAGACAATACCACCGTGGTAGCATACATTAACCACATGGGTGGAAACAAATCGACATCATGTGACAATCTGGCTAATACAATTTGGCAATGGTGTATCCAGAGAGATATTTGGATATCAGCCACTTACCTACCAGGAAGACTAAATTTAGTGGCAGACACCAGGTCACTGCAAATTTAATGAAAACACCTGAATGGATGTTGAATAAAAAAGTATTTGCTGATATTACAGCAAAATATAGAACAGCAGATATCGATCTATTCGCATCCAGACTTAACCACCAGTTATCAAATTATGTTTCATGGGAACCAGACCCTGGGGCAGCGGCGACAGATGCATTTTCGCTGCATTGGGGGGAAATTGTTTATTTACGCATTCCCTCCTTTCTGCCTCATCAGTCGGGTATTAAGGAAAATACAACAAGACCCTGCGTCTGGTATTGGTAGTACCCGATTGGCCTACTCAACCATGGTTCCCAGTGGTATTAAACATGGTATTAGAACCATGTATCACCATCCCACATAGACCAGATTTATTGCTACATCCCGTAATAAGGGATAGCCACCCATGCCATAAACATTTGAACTTATTAATTTGTAGAGTTTAAAAACACCTCTACTACAACTGGGACTGACGGACCGAACAGTGAACATGATCTCGGCGGCCCAAAGACAGTCAACCAAAAAACAGTATCTGGTCTATATCAGGAAGTGGGAGATGTACTGCCATAAAAACAACATCACCTACAGAGACATGAACATCCCGTCTGTTCTGGAATATTTGGCAGGCCTCCACTATGATGAGGGGCTCAGTTACAGTGCCATCAACTGCGCCAGAAGTGCCCTATCGACTTACCTATGGCAAGGGACAGAGCGTTACTCTGTTGGGACTCACCCACTGGTAACAAAACTTATGAGGGGAATTTTTAATACTAATCCCCCCAATAACCAGGTACTCCCAAATATGGGATGTAAGTATTGTCCTGAAGATGCTCAGGAATTGGTCTCCAGCAACAGCTCTGTCCCTACACAGACTGATATTAAAAACAGTCATGCTAATGGCATTGGTCACGGCACAGAGGGTACAGTCACTGCATAAACTAAGACTGGACAACATGACTTCCTCAACAGAAAATATTACGTTTCATATCTATGAGTTAGTAAAGCAGAACAGACAGGGATCAGCAGGCCTCAATATACAATTTAGGTCATACCCAACAGATGACCGTCTCTGTATAGTAAGACATCTGTCGTTATACATGGAGACAACGGAAATCCTAAGAGGTAATGAGAAGGCACTTTTGGTCAGCCACAAGCAACCACACAAAAGAGTGACGGTCCAGACCATCTCAAGATGGCTGAAACAGGTGCTAACACAGGCTGGGGTGGATACTAATATTTTTAAATCTCATTCCACCAGGGCTGCAGCTACATCGGCAGCGATACAGTTGGATGTACCAATGGACCAAATCCTCAAGGCAGCAGGATGGTCTGGGGAAAAAACATTCCAATTATTTTACAACAAACCAGTAATGAAACCTGGAACGTTTGCAGAAACAATTTTAAGTTCTGTAAATTAATTTAAACCCATAAAAAGGGGTTATAATTTTGTGTTAACAAATTTTATGATTTCAATGTCGAATTCATGTCCAAATTATGTTAACACAATTCCTCCTACAGTCATCAAGGCAGACGTGATGCATGGACTCGTTTCCACGGCATGAAATCACAGAGCTTTAAAATCTTCACGTAGTCACTCATGTGACTCCGAAGTAAAATAGTAAGATTAAACGAGAACTTACCAGTTAGAAGTTTGATCTGTATTTTATGAGGAGTTACGATGAGGGATTACGTGCCCTCCGCTCCCACCTTTGATCATATACTTAACTGGTATCTCTTCTCTAATCTTACTATGTTTAGTCATTACAGTTATCTGTGATTTCACACCGCTGCTTTGAAGAATGACACGCATGCGTCCTGGCGGGGTTCTTCACGTAATCCCTCATTGTAACTCCTCATAAAATACAGATCAAACTTCAAACTGGTAAGTTCTCGTTTAATCTTACTATTAATTTGTCTTGCTTGTCTACAGCAAGTGTCATTTATTGATGATGCCATTTACATTATGTGTTGAGGTCTCTCCTTATCCCTTAATCTACCAAGTTTGCCAGCAACAAGAGAATGTGGCGGCATGATGGCCTGGCGGTGGAGCTACTGCCTTACAGCGCCAGAGACCCGGGTTCGATCCTGACTACGGGTGCTGACTATATGGAGTTTGTACGTTCTCCCCGTGACCGGCGTTGGTTTTCTCTTAGATCTTCGGTTTCCTCCCACACTCCAAAGACTTTCAGGTTTGTAGGCTAATTAGCTTGGTATAAGTATAAATTGGTCCTAGTGTGTGTAGAACAGTGTTAATGTGCGGGGATCGATGGTTGGTGGGGACTCGGTGGGCTGAGGGGCCTGTTTCCGCACTGTACCTCAAAGCTAAACTGTCGGGAGATCTGACAGAAAAATTGCAGGATTCCAGTTTAGTTTAGCTGAGTTTAGAAATACAGCATGGAAACAGGCCCTTCGGCCCACTGAGTCCACACCGACCAGTGATCCACGCACATTAACACTACCGTACACCAGGAATAATTTTTTTAAATTATTGATTTTTGTTCAAGACTCCATTCCATCATTAGAAGCTTTTGCACTTTCTGCAGAAGCAGTCGGTGATTGTAATTGTTTCTCAGTAAGGTATAAGTTATGAATGCCCTTTGCAAGGTCCTTACCATTGTGGTCACTTGCTGGTTATCTGATTTTTAGTATGGGTAATGGTAAATAAGCCTATCTATTTTTCATGCGAGATTTAGAGGATTAAAGCCCGACAGTTCAGTGATTGTAATATGAGTGTCTGGATCATACTGGATTCTATAAATAGTTGCCGTTCCCGATATTAAGCTGAGAGGGCTGATTACCAGCCGCTCAGCTCAACATGATTGACTCTGTTCATGGATGGTGCTGAATCCAGTGACAGGCCGCATAGTGAGATCACACAGTCAGTAAACACAAACCTGTGAATAACACTTTTATTCTTGCCATTCAAACAGCTACAATCTTCCTGTTATCACTTTTATTACCAATGCAACATTGATAAAAAAAATTCAAGCAATATTAAATTAATTTAAGGTAGGATTAAAGTAGGAACAGTCTACACAGTCTATGGCCATAGTAGCCATAGAAAGCCTGATCTCGTCAGATCTCAGAAGCTAAGCAAGCTCGGGCCTGGTTGGTATTTGGATGGGTGACCACCTGGGAACACAAGGTGCCTTATAGTAAGTAAGTAAGTAAGTAAGTAAGTAAGTAAATAGGTTTATTGGCCAAGTATTCACATACAAGGAATTTGCCTTGGTGCTCTGCCCACAAGTAACAACATGACATACAATGACAGTTACGAAGGACTCAGAAAACACTAAACATTAATAATAATAAAACATCAATGATGGTCTTGCCCGCTCGCTGCCCACCCGCTTGCCGCCCATGCCAGAGACCTGAGTTTGATCCTGACTATGGGTGCTGTCAGTACAGAGTTAGTTAGTTGAATGTTCTGCTTGACCACATGGGTTTTCTCAAGGTGCTCCAGTTTCCTCCCGCATTCTAAAGACGTGTAGGTTTGTAGGTTAATTGGCTTCGGTAACTTGCCCTTAGAAGGTAGGATGGAACGAGTGTATGGGTGATTGTTGGTTGGCACGGATTTGGTGGGCTGCAGGGCCTGGTTCCATGCTGCATCGCTAAACTGGCATCCGAGGCAGGTAAGAGGCTGGAAGTCGGTGAAATAAAGTTCAGTGGACAGAATAGGCAGGATCATGGCAGGGAGTGAGGAAGGGAGTGAGTTGGTTTGAATTGCACTTATTTCAATGCGAGAGGCCTGATGAGTAAGGCTGATGAACTCAGGGCCTGGATATGTACTTGCAACTGGGACATTGTAGCTATTGCAGAAGCCTGGTTAAGAAAGGGACAGGACTGGCAGCTTAATGTTCCAGGGTACAGATGCTTCAGGAGTGATGGGGTAAAAGAGGAGTTTCTTGATTAAGCAGGATGCCACCTCAGTGGTCAAAGATGACATTACTGATTGTTCATCCTGCAAAGCTATTTGGTGGTTGAGAAATAAGAAAGGGATGATCACCTTGCTGGGAGAGTACTACAGGCCCCCAAATAGTCACCAGGAATTAGAAGATCAAATATGCCAGGAGACACCTGCAGGACTAACACGGTAAAGACTAAGGAAGCTGCAGGAAGAATCGGGGATTTTGACATTCCCAATATTGACTGGAAATGCCATAGTGCAAAATGTTTGAAATTGGAAAAATTGCTCAAATGTGTTCAGGAAGGTTTCTTCCAACAAAATGTAGAGGTCCCCACATGAGAGAGGGCAACGGGAGAGGAAATTCCGAAGATTTCTAGTCTTAGGAAATCGGGAGGGGCAAGTGGAAGAAGTGTTTGTGGATGAGCCTTTTGGCACCAGTGACCACTGTTCTACCAGGTTTAAGATAGTTATGGATAGAGGCAGGGCAGGTCCACAAGTTAAAAGTTTAAATTAGGGCAAGGCCAACTTTGAAGTTATTAGACATGAACTCGCTCAATTGATTGGAGCAGGTTGTTTGAAGGAAAATGAATGTCTGGAAAGGGGATGTTTTTAGAAGTGTGGACATGCATGTTCCTATTAGAGCCAAGGGCAAAGCAGGTGCAGAAGCTTGGATGATGGGAGAAATTGCGGGTCTGGTCAAGAATAAGATGGAGGCATGGGGCAGGTATAAGCAACTGGGATCAAGTGTATCCCTGGAAGAGTTTTGGAAACTGAGGAGCAAACTGGAAAAGGAAATCAGGAGGGCCAAAAGAGGACTGGATAGAGTCTGGCAGACAATATTAAGGATAATCTCAAGAGATTTATGTGCATTCATGGAAAAAGGGTAACCAGAGAGAGAATGAGGGAGCCCCTCGGGAATCAAAGCGGCCAATTCTGCGTGGAGCCCCAGGAAACGGGCAAGGTCCTCAACCAGTATTTCTCCTTGGTTTTTACTGTGGAGAAAGACACGAGGACTGGGGAACTTGGGCCATCAATGGAAGTGTCTTGAGAGCAGTCAGTATCATGGTCGAAAAGGTGCTGAAGGTCCTGACGCGTATGAAGGAAAACAAATCTCCCGAGCCTGATCAGATATATCTACAGGAAGCTAGAGCAGAAATTACAGGTGCCCTGGCTGAGGATTACGAGTCGTCATTAAATACAGGTGAGGTGTTGGAAAACTCAAAGGTGGCAAATGTTGTGCCTCTATTTACAAAGGGCTGCAGGGAAAAGCTTTGGAACTGCAAGCCAGTGAGCCTCACATTTGTGGTTGTAAAGTTAAGGGATAAGATATACTTGGATTTAGATGGACAGGTGCTGATTAGGAATAGACAACATGGTTTTGTATGTGGGAGATCGTGTCTCATGAATCTGATTGAATGTTTTGAGGATTTAACCAAAAAGGTTTGATGAGGGTAGAACTGTAGACGTATATATAAATTTCAGTGAGGCATTTGATGTTAGGCTGATCTGGAAGGGTAGATCACATCGAATCCAAGGTAAGCAATCTGACTGGATTGAAAAGGTAATTCTTCAGACTGAGGAGGCCTGTGACTAGTGGTGTGCCTTAGGATTTGGTGCTGGACCCATTGCTGTTTGTTATCAATATCAATGATTTGGATGTGAAGGTACAAGTCATGACTAGTAAGTTTGCAGATGCCACTAAAGTGGGCGTAATTTTTGATAGTGAAGATAGTCTACCATCGAGGGGATCTATTGCAGTCGATGCCTCAAAAATGCTGCCAACATCATCAAGGACCCACACCATCATGGCCACACACTCATCTCCCCGCTGCCATCAGGTAGAAGGTACAGGAACCTGAAATCTGCAACATCCAGGTTCAGGAACAGCTACTTCCACACAGCCATCAGACCATTAAACACAACTTCAAACAAACTCTGAACTATAACAGCCTATTGCACTTTATCTGTTTATTTATGTGTATATATATGGTCTATGGTATATAGACACCCTGATCTGTTCTGTATTTATGCCTACAATATTCTGTTGTGCTGCAGCATGTAAGAATGTCATTGTCCTATCTGGGACACATGACAATAAACTCTCTTGACTTGACTTGACTATGAAAAATTGCAGCAGGATCTTGATCGATTGGCCAGGTGGGCTGAGGAATGGCAGATGGAATTTAAGATAGAGAAGTGTGAGGTGTTGCATTTTTCGAAGTCTAACCAGGGAAGGACCTACGCAGTGGAGGGTAGGGCTCTGGGGAGTGTTGTAGGGCAGAGGGATCTAGGAGTGTAGGTGCATGGTTCCTTGAAAGTGGCATCAGAATGACATAGGGTGGTCAAGAAGGCTTTCGGCACATTGGTCTTCATTAATCAGAGTATTGAGTATAGAAGTTGTGAGGTCATGTTACAGTTGTTTAATACCTTTAGAGTATTGTGTTCAGCTTTGGTCTCCTGGTTGATGTTGTTTGACTGGAAAGTGTGCAGAGAAGATTAACAAGGATGTTTCCAGGAGTTGAGGGCCTGGGTTTTATGGAGAGGTTGTGCAGACTAAGACCATATTCCTTGGAGTGAACGAGGATGAGGGGTGATCTTATAAAGGTGTATAATATCATGAGAGGAATAGATAGGGTGAATGCACAGTCTTTTACCCAGAGTAGGGGAATCAAGGACCACAGGTTTAAGCTGAGGGCGGAAAGATTAAATAGGAACCTGAGGAGCAACTAATTTACACAAAGGCTGGTGGGGTGTATGGTACCAGCTGCGGTAGGAGGTTGTTGAACCAGGCACTATCACAATGTTTAAAAAACATTAGGACAGGTACATGGAGTGGATAGGTTTAGAGGGATAAGGGCCAAACGCAGGCAGGTGGGACTAGTGCAGATGGGGCTTGTTGGTCGGCATGGGCATGTTTGGCCGAGGAGCCAATTTCCACACTGTATCACTGCATGACTCTAAAACTAAACCAAACTAAATAGTAGGAATTGGTACCATAGAGCTGCCAACATGGTGCTAATTATTAAATAACAAAATGGTGCATTCAGCCAGCAATATATTCTGCTTTAGACATCAATGGAATTGGAATCAATGCATGCAATGAGTGGACCAGTGTTCAAACATACACAATGAAAAGGCCTGTACTCACATTGAATATCAAAAGCTCAATTCACATGGTCACAGCCAACAGATTCTGTATTCAGACGCATTACTACAGAGCGATCCTTACCCTTTGCGGTCACCCCTTTTCTAAGACTCAATATTTGTCTGTACACTTCAAATAGTTTTATTTAGTCCTCAGACAAGTAAAGAAGTAAAGAAAATTAGAAATAGTGTTTGTCTAGGCCACTTTGCATTCTCAGGGTAACTCTGGAAGTTGCAACATATTGTTTGCTTTTGAATTAATGCCATTATTTAGTCGAAGCAATCTTAGGACAATTTTCCACACAACAGATTTCTTCAGATTATCAAATATATGAAGAAACTTTAAACGTTTCAGTTTTGTTTAGAGATACAGCATGAAACAGGGCCTGCAGCCCACCGAGTCCACGCCGACCATTGATCACCCGTTCCCACAAGTTATATGGTATCCTACTTTCTCAAACACTTCCTACACACCAGGGGCAATTTGTGCAGAGCCAATTAACCTACAAACCCGCACGTCTGTGGGATGTGGGAGGATACCTGGTGGAAACCCCCGCGGACACGTGGAGAACGTGCAAACTCCACACAGACAGCACCCGAGGTCAGGATTGAACTCGTGTCTTTGGCGCTGTGAGGCAGCAGCTCCACCAGCTGCACACATTGTTACACCAATGAGAACAACTACAGCCAATTTACATGGAATGAACGCTACCCATAAACTAATTAAATAAATGAGCAGTATTCTATTTTTATGGTGAGAATTATGTTATTAATGAAAGTCATGGCAATGGGTGAACCATCTGCTCCTCCTTGGATACCACGATGTGATTTTAACATTGACACCTAGTCAAGTATACAAGCCACTCGGTGTAACAATCCTTCCAAGATTATTCATGGGTGCGAACCCACATGTTATTGGTTTAAAAGTTAGACTGCTCTGGCTGAAAAAAATATATAACCAAGAAAATCTATTTGTGTGCATGTATAGACAGCTTTTCACTGCTCTAAATTATTAGTGTGTTTTTTAATGCCTGGAAGCATTTGTTTTGTTTAATCTCACTGTGTCTGAACAACTGAAAAATAACACCTTTCATTGGCACCTCTGTATTTCTAAGGAATTAGACAACATTTGACACAAAACCACATTACATGATGTCTGAGGAAGGGGCTCAACCTGAAACGTCACCCATTCCTTCTCTCCAGAGATGCTGCTTGTCCCGCTGAATTACTTTGTGTGTATCTCCACTTTAGATGATGTTGGACACAAAATGCTGGAGTAAAGGGTCTGTCCCACTTTCACAACCTAATTCGCGACCTCTGATGACCTTAAACGACCTAAAAAAATCAAGGTTACGGTAACCTACGACCTCCTACGACTATGTCTACAGCCTCCTATGACTATGTTGAAGACCTCCCATGACTATGAAGAAGACCTCCTTCGACCTCCTTTGACTATGTTGAAGACTGGCTTCGACCATGTACGTTCTACTGCTGTTTGCAGTAGCCCTTTTGCTTCAGCAGAAGGGGAAGAGCAAGGGTGAAGAGGAAGCACAAGAAGAGGTCTCAATGGGTGAATGGAGATGATGTGATGGACTGTCCCAGTACACCAGATGACTGGAAGAGAGTGGCGCTGGGCTTTGACAAAAGATGGAACTTTAAGCACACATGTGGGACAGTGGATGGCAAGCATGCCATTCGTGTCCCTGTCCCTGTACCCCTCATTTTCCTTATCGTACAGGATGGCATTCTGCTGGAACCATTCCTCAAGGACCCCCTCCTGCTGCCTGGTGAAGGTGTAGGGCACAACCTTCCTGCAGCCCTCCCTCACCACCAATGGGGCATCTGCCTCTGATGCTGTGTCAGACACAGGAGAAAGGGCTGCTTTGCTGCCTTCAAATGAGGCAGTGAAGGATGGGGTGGTGGTGGGGACATATACTACCACCCTGGTCTCCTCCTCCAGGGGTCTCTCATGCAGGGCTACCTCCTCCTGCACCATCACCTCCAGTGGCATCACCTCCTGCCACTCCTCCTACTGGGTGGGCAACACCTGCATGGCAGGTTTTTTAAGGGTTGTGCCCTCCTCATGCGCTGCTGCCTTTTTGGTGCCATCTCTAAAACACAAGTCTCCTCTCCAAAAAACTCTCTAGCTATGAATGAACATGCCTTGGAGTGACAGAGGTGACGTTCTGCTGTTTAAATTACCTTTTTTTTCTACTGAGCTTTTTTTCACCCCGGAGCTATTACCTTCGACTACCTCCAACCACCTATGACTGGCATCTTGACCTACTCCGACTTACCTACTGTCTCCTCAGATTCTGGTGAACTTCTACCGCTGCACCATCGAGAGCATCCTTACCAAATGTATCACAGTATGGTATGGCAACTGCTCTGACTCCGACCGGAAAGCACTGCAGAGGGTGGTGAAAATTGCCCAACGCATCACCGGTTCCTCACTCCCCTCCATTGAGTCTGTTCAAAGCAAGCGTTGTCTGCAAAGGGCGCACAGCACCGTCAAGGACTGCTCTCACCCCAGCCACAGTCTGTTTACCCTCCTACCATCCGGGAGGCGCTACAGGTCTCTCCGTTGCCAGACCAGCAGGTCCAGGAACAGCTTCTTCCCTGCGGCTGTTACACTACTTAACTCTGTACCTTGGTGATTGCCAATCCCCCCCCCTGGACACTCCTTCCCCCGGAAAAAATTGCACTACGACGACTGTATGTACGTATATATATTTATCGCTCATATTCTATGTTCGCTCTTCTGGGTGAGATGCTAACTGCATTTTGTTGTCTCTGTACTGTACATTGCACAATGACAATAAAGTTTGAATCTGAATCTGAATCTGAATCTGAATCTGAATCTACGAGTCATACCACTAGGGTACATGCTGGGTTAGTTGACCATAAGCACGCTTAAAGAGCTGGGTTTTAAGAATATTCTTAAAGGAGGTCATTGAAGTAGTGCGGGGAATTCCCAAGTCTAATCTCCAGGCAATTGAATGCATAGCCGCAGTGATTATAGTCACGTGTGTGCAAGATATCAGAATGGGAGGAACACAAAGCGTTTGGAGAGAGTACGAAGAGTAGAGGCCGTTTGTCCTGTTGATTAGAAATATATACAGGAACAGTTTCTTCCCAGCTGTTATCGGACAACCGAACTACCACTACAATGGGAGAGCAGTCCTGAACTACTATCTATCTCAGTTGGAGACCCTCGAATACCTTTGATCGGACTTTACCTCGCACTAAATGTTATTCCCTTGTCATGTATCTGTACACTGTGAATTGCTCGATTGTAATCATGCATTGTCTTTCTGCTGACTGATTAGCACGCAACAAAAGCTTTTCACTGTACCTCGGTACACGTGACAATAAAATAAAATGAACTAAATACATGGAAGGTGCTTCTAAAAGCATTACGGCTTGTTTTTCTAAATAGAGCTGAGAGGATGAGGGGAGTGCTGAGAGATTCACTCTGTCTCTGTTATAAACTATGATATTTGCAAGTTTCTTTATGTAGAGTGTCTCCTGAACGCACGTGCAGCCAACACTGTCTCCCCTCTGCTCTGCTGAGAGATGAGTATAATGATGTACCACTGGGTCTTCTGACAATAGTTTTCCTAATTCTCTTGCTCCTTTTGCTGCTATGCTTCTTCATTTACACCTCATGTCCTTCAGCCTCCAGACCTGCATGCTACAGGCTCCGCAGCCTCTTTTTACTCTGGTACTTTGTATTCACATGTTTAAATTATAATGTTTTATTTTTAATTGTTTGATGTGTATCGTGCTTTTACTATGTGCGAGCAAAGGACCAAGTCAAATTCCTTGTATGTATACATACTTGGCTAATAAATTTATTATGATTTCTGACCTGAGTCTCTTGCAGTTCTGGCAGGTCTTCAGATTGCTATTTTTTTGTGGCAAGCAGCCCACTGTGACAGAGTCCCAGTGCACTCTGCTCGCTGCAGGATTGGCAACCAAATCCATTCACTTTGATTCCATTTTTGTTTTAATGAGCTGCAACTCTAAATCTGCCCTAGTAACTGAATTTCCACTTTTTTGAAGATCTCTACATAGATTTTGGGTGTTAATTTCATTTCCATCAAGAATTCTGCAGATATATTTACTCTGGATGTCTGCAGAATTGCTTTGTATTTCAGTAAAAAAAAAAATTCCAAGTGATGGTCCATGCTTGTTTCAAATATTATTGGAACACTTGCTTCTTGAGAACTCCTTAATTGGAACTCAAAGGAGTTTCTGTGTCTGAGATTATACAATTTCACTTCCTATTGTCTGTACTGGATCCAAACTGGATGTAACATCAAGGACAATTAGTCACATGTACTGATATCATGAAAAAAACATATCCACGCGTCATACCATACATCAGGAAATGCAATAGAGAAAATAAAGAGGGTGTAGAATATAGTGTTACACCTACAGGGAAAATGCAGATAATAAAAAACAAGGGACGCACAAAGGTAGATTGGGAAATCGGGAAATCCAACCCAAAGATATAAGAAGTCAAATATCAGTGGCAGGAAATTGTTTCTGAATCTGGTGGTAAGTACGTTCAAACTTTTGTATCTATAGTTTAGCTTTAGTTTAGGCCCACCGAGTCCCCCCTGACCAGCAGTCCCCGCATACTAACACTATTCTACACACACTAGGGACAATTAACAATTGTTCCAAGCCAATTAACCTACATACCTGTACGTCTTCGAAGTGTCGGTGGAAACCGGAGCACCCAGAGAAAACCCATGCAGGTCACGGGGAGAACATACTAGCTCCGTACAGATAGCACCCATAGTCAGAATCAAACCCGGGTCTCTGGCGCTGTAAGGCAGTAGCGCTGCTGCTGCGCCACCGTGTCACCCGGAGGGTGAGGGGATGGGAATGAATGACCGCGATGTGCGTGAGAGCTGATTATGTTGACTGCTTTCTGAGACAGTGGAGTATAAATGGAGTTGATGTTGGGGTGGGGGGGAGGCTAGTTTGTGCAATGAACTGAGAGGCGTTCACAATTCTGCAATTTCTTGAAATCTTATTATCTTGTTATTGCAAGCTGTGATGTATCTGGATAGGATGCTTTCTGTGGTGAATCTGTAGAAACTGGTAAGCATCATTGGAGACATGCTAATTTCCTTCACCTTCTGAGGGATTAGAGACTTTGTTTTCTTTTAGTTTTTAGAGATACAGCATAGAAACAGGCCATTCGGCCCACTGAGTCTGCGCCAACCAACGATCCCCGCTCATTAACACTATCCTACACGCACTAGAGACAATGTTACATTTATACCAAGCCAATTAGCCTCCAAAACTGCACGCCTTTGGAGTGTGGTAGGAAACCAAAGATCTTGGAGAAAACCCACGCTGGTCCCGGGGAGAATGTACTAACACCGTACAGACAGCACCCGTAGTCAGGATTGAACCCGGGTCTCTGGCGCTGTTAGGCAGCAACTCTACTGCTGCGCCACCGTGCCGCCCGAAGTGGGATTGGTGTGGGATTTCTGGGCTGTTGGGCCAGGACAAATTGTTGGTGATATTTACACCGAGAAGGTTGAAGCTCTGAACCATCTCCACATCAGCCCCATTGATATAGACTGGGATGTGACTCCACTCTGTTTCCTGAAATTGATGACTAGCTCATTCATCTTGATGGAGTGTGGCCCTTTCGACACCATGCCACTCAGCTCTCTATCTCCTTCCGGTACTCTGTCTCTTCAGAGTTTGAGATCCTGCTCATTACATTGTTATCATCTGCAAATTTGCAAATTGAGTTAGAGCAGAACCTAAACGCACAGCCATGGCTGAATCATCAGGGACTGAGAAAGCAGACTTGAAGGGCACTGGTGTTGAGAATTATCATTCAGAATGTTTCTCCATCCAGGTTTGGCCCGCATCTAGTTCAGTTCATTTGATCTACATGAATACAAAAGATTGCGGAGATATACCAGTAAATATCTCTCGTTCCTGCAAACTCCACTTTCGTCCCAACTTCCCAGTTGTGTACGTTTGACTTTCTGGTGGAGCTAAGAACATGTGATCCCTTATCATCATTATTTTTTTTGCATATCTTTCATTCATTTGTTCTACATCTCTCTAACATCATCATCTATATCTCTCGTTTCCCTTTCCCCTGACTCTCAGTCTGAAGAAGGGCCTCAACCCAAAACGTGATCCATTCCTTTTCCCCAGAGATGCTGTCTGACCCAGCTTCTTGTGCCAACCTTCGGTTTAAATCAGCATCCGCGCTTCCTTCCTACACACTTGTTTTGCTTGTAATAGTGTTCTTTCTAATTAGCATTGTTATGTTGACGACGCATCTGTTTAGTTCTGGAAGCAAATCTGGTAGAACAAGACTCAGTATTTTTCCATCAAGAGTTGTGCAGAATTTTATCCTCTGCTTGTGTGCTGAATTGTATGATACGTCGGCAGAACTAGATTGAGTGATGCTTCATGCTGGGTTTTTAATTTCACCGCAACACTTTCTTCTTGACAACTCCTTAATTATTCTGTTCAAGAAGGAACTGCAGATTCCTTCAGGTCTGAAGAAGGGTTTCGGCCCGAAACGTTACCTATTTCCTTCGCTCCATAGATGCTGCTGCAACTGCTGAGTTTCTCCAGCATTTTTGTGTACCTTCCTTAATTATTCTGGCTGGCCTTTTGGCACTCTGGGAAAATTGAATGCTATTAAGGAAAAAGAATATATAAAATATATAAAAGAAACATGGCGCCATTGTTAGAAAGCAGATTTTTGGATAAACTATGACGAGTACTAAAAAGATCTCAGCTTTTCTATAATCATGGGCATGACTGCATCTTGGGGATGAGTTTCAACAATTTTGGCAGATGCTGAATTTGCTCTACAAATAGGCCCAACATTCAAAGCTGCATGCAGACTATTCCTGTACATTCAGAATGGAGTTCACGGACATTCACAGACTTGTCACTAAGCCATTCCTGCGTTGTCTTGTCTGTGTGCTTAGGGTCGTTGTCCAGTTGGAAGGTGAACCTCCGCCCAGTCTGAGGTCCAGAATGCTCTGGAGCAGGTTTACATCAAGGATCTCGCTGTACTTTGCTCCGTTCATCTTTCCCTCGATCCTGACTAGTCTCCCAGTTCCTGCCGCTGAAAAACATCCCCACAGCATGATGCTGCCATCACCATGCTTCACCGTAGGTATGGTATTGGCCAGGTGATGAGTGGTGCCTGTTTTCCTCCAGACGTGATACTTGGCATTCAGGCCAAAGAGTTCAATCTTGGTTTTTTCATACGAGAGAATCTTGTTTCTCGTGCCTTTTGGCAAACTGTAATGTGGAGTGGCTTCCGTCTGGCCTCTCTACCATAAAGGCCTGATTGGTGGAGTGCTGCAGATATAGTTGTCCTTCTGGAAGGTTCTCCCATCTCCACTGAGGAACTCTAGAGCTCTGTCAGAGTGACCATCGGGTTCTTGGTCACCTCCCTGACCAAGGCCCTTCTCCCCCGATTGCTCAGTTTGGCCGGCTTCCATTTAAGAATGAAGAAGACCACTGTGCTCTACAGGACCCGCAATGCTGCAGAAATTGTTTTATACCCTTTCCCAGATCTGTCTCGACACAATCCTTTCTCGGAGGTCTACAGCCAATTCCTTCATCTTCATGACTTGGTTTTTGCTCTGACATGCACTGTCAACTGTGGGACCTTATTTAGACAAGTGTGTGCCTTTCCAAATCATGTCCAATCAATTTAATTTACCACTGGTGGACGGACTCCAATCAAGTTGTAGAAACATCTCAAGGATAATCAATGGAAACAGGACGCACCGAAGCCCAATTTTGAGTGTCATAGCAAAGGGTCTGAACACTTATGTAAATGTGATATTTCAGTTATTTCTTTTTAATTAATTTCCAAAACTCTCTAAACCATTTTCTAATTACTTTGCAAAAAATTCTAAACCAACTAATGAATTTACTTTGCAATTTTTTCTAAAGCAACTAATGAATTTATTCAATTTTAAATAAGGCTGTAACATATCAAAATGTTAAAAAAAAAAGTGAAGGGGTCTGAATACTTTCTGAATGCACTGTAAGTTGATTGGCTTGGTATAATTGTAAATTGTCCCTAGTGTGTGTAGGATAGTGTTAGTGTGCGGGGATTGCTGGTCGGTGCAGACTCCGTGCTGTTTCCGTGCTGTATCTCTAAATTAAACTACACAAGGTTTGTAATTTCAGACACTGTTGCTGGAATTATCTCATTAATTCTGTTTGATTTTTCAATCCCACTGAAGAAGGGTCTCGACCCACCCATTCCTTCTCTCCAGAGATGCTGCCAGTCCCACTGAGTTACTCCTGCTTTTTGTGTCTATTTTCCACTTACAATACCAGTGTTTAGTTTAGTTCAGAGATACAGCACAGAAACAGGCCCTTCAGCCCACCGAGTCTGTGCCGACCAGTGATCCCACACAATAACACTACTCTACAAACACTAAGGACAATCTTACATTTATACCAAGCCAATTAACCTACAAACCTGTATGTCTTTGGAGTGTGGGAGGAAACCGAAGATCTCTGAGATAACCAATGCAGGTCACGGGGAGAACGTACAGACTCCGTACAGACAGCACCCATAGTCAGGAGCGAACACGGCTCTCTGGCGCTGTAAGGCAGTAGCCCTACTGCTACGCCACCGTTCTGTCCTATAGTTTTGCTGTTTTTTTCTCTAGAAGTCAAATTAAATTAGATATGGTTAACCAGGTTTTGAAAAACAAAAGATGTATGAACTTCAATTGCAATCCCTATATTGGAAAGTGAAGCTCATTATATTCTAGAATGATTGTTTTCAAAAAGCAGTGGTCTGTGGCAGGATGAAGGATCTTGACCCAAAACGTCACATTCCCAGGGCCGGAGGAAGGTCTGGCAGGCAAAGGAAGGATTGGCAGACCCGGCCCTTGCTCGTCCCCACGACCAGAGAACCAGGGAGGAGGGTGCAGGGAGACAACAGCAGGCACAAGAGCAAACTGTCGGCAAGAGAACCTGGATCTCACCTTCCACACACTCAAGGTCAACTGTGGGAGGCACCCCCAGGGTGTAATAGCTGAAGGTAGCCAGGTGAATCCTGCACTGCATTGGGGCACGCCTGGATCGGTAGCTGCTCCAGAACCCAGGGACCGGATTGGACTTTGAAAATGGCACCAAAACCTCGCGACTCTTGTATACCGTCTCAGTGGACTATCGCCATACACTTTGTACTAATTGGGGAATTTGCTTAGGTAGGGTAAAACTTTACTGAACTATGTACAAAAAGAAAATCACTGTTCCTCTGTAATGCATTGATAAAGAGACATTCAACCATTACCATATAACCATACAACCATATAACAATTACAGCACAGAAACAGGCCATCTCGGCCCTTCTAGTCCATGCTGAACACGTATTCTCCCCTAGTCCCATCTACCTGCACTCAGACCATAACCCTCCATTCCTTTCCCGTCCATATAACTATCCAATTTATTTTTAAATGATAAAATTGAACCTGCCTCCACCACCTTCGCTGGAAGCACATTCCACACAGCTACCACTCTCTGAGTAAAGAAGTTCCCCCTCATGTTACCCCTAAACTTCTGTCCCTTAATTCTCAAGTCATGTCCTCTTGTTTGAAGCTTCCCTACTCTCAGTGGGAAAAGCTTATCCACGTCAACTCTGCCTATCCCTCTCATCATTTTAAAGACCTCTATCAAGTCCCCCCTTAACCTTCTGCCCTCCAAAGACCTAACTTGTTCAACCTTTCTCTGTAACTTAGTTGCTGAAACCCAGGCAACATTCTAGTAAACCTCCTCTGTACTCTCTCTATTTTGTTGACATCCTTCCTATAATTAGGCGACCAAAATTGTACACCATACTCCAGAATTGGCCTTACCAATGCCTTGTACAATTTTAACATTACATCCCAACTTCTATACTCAATGCTCTGATTTATAAAGGCCAGCACACCAAAAGCTTTCTTTACCACTCTATCTACATGAGATTCCACCTTCAGGGAACTGTGCACAGTTATTCCCAGATCCCTCTGTTCAACTGCATTCTTCAATTCCCTACCATTTACCATGTACGTCCTATTTTGATTTGTCCTGCCAAGATGTAGCACCTCACACTTATCAGCATTAAACTCCATCTGCCATCTTTCAGCCCACTCTTCCAACTGGCATAAATCTCTCTGTAGACTTTGAAAATCTACTTCATTATCCACAACACCACCTATCTTAGTATCATCTGCATACTTACTAATCCAATTTACCACACCATCATCCAGATCATTGATGTACATGACAAACAACAGTGGACCCAACACAGATCCCTGTGGCACCCCACTAGTCACTGGCCTCCAACCTGACAAACAGCCATCCACCATTACTCTCTGGCATCTCCCATTCAGCCACTGTTGAATCCATCTTGCTACTCCACCATTAATACCCAACAATTGAACCTTCTTAACCAACCTTCCATGAGGAACCTTGTCAAAGGCCTTACTGAAGTCCATATATACAACATCCACTGCTTTACCCTCATCAATTTCCCGAGTAACCTCTTCAAAAAATTCAAGAAGATTAGTCAAACATGACCTTCCAGGCACAAATCCATGTTGACTGTTCCTAATCAGACCCTGTTTATCCAGATGCTTATATATATTATCTCTAATATCCTTTCCATTAATTTGCCCACCACTGACGTCAAACTAACAGGTCTATAATTGCTAGGTTTACTCTTAGAACCCTTTTTAAACAATGGAACAATGGTACGCCAATCCTCCGGCACTATTCCCGTTTCTAATGACATTTGAAATATTTCTGTCATAGCCCCTGCTATTTCTACACTAACTTCCCTCAATGTCCTAGGGAATATCTTGTCCGGACCTGGAGACTTATCCACTTTTATATTTCTCAAAAGTGTCAGTACTTCCTCTTCTTTGAATCTCATAATTTTCATAGCTACTCTACTTGTTTCCCTTACCTCACATAATTCAATATCCTTCTCCTTGGTGAATACCGAAGAAAATAAATTGTTCAATATCTCCCCCATCTCTTTTGGCTCTGCAGATAGCTGTCCACTCTGACTCTCTAATGGACCAATTTTATCCCTTGTTATCCTTTTGCTATTAATATAGCTGTAGAAACCCTTTGGATTTACTTTCACCTTACTTGCCAAAGGAACCTCATATCTTCTTTTAGCTTTTCTAATTTCTTTCTTAATATTCTTTTTACATTCTTTAATAATAATAATAATAATAAATTTTATTTTTGGGCGCCTTTCAAAAATCTCAAGGACACCTTACAGAGATTAACAAGAATAATAAAACATATAATCGGAATAAAATAAATAATAAAGACATCACCAAAACACAAATTAAAAAGAATTCAATCCAAAGACAAAAAATCAAAAACACAATGTGAAGAGAGAGCAGCGGCAGCTAAAGCGCGCCAGCGTCCACTCTCCCTTCCGACAGCCATCTTGGACACAGACTAACATGTTTACTTACACACTTTATACTCCTCAAGCACCTCATTTACTCCATGCTGCCTATAATTATTGTAGATCTCTCTCTTTTTCTGAACCAAGTGTCCAAGTTCCCTTGAAAACCATGGCTCTTTCCAATTTTTACTATTTCCTTTCAACCGAACAGGGACATAAAGATTCTGTACTCTTAAAATTTGACCTTTAAATGTCCTCCATTTCTCATTCCACATCTTTCCCATAAAACAAAATGTCCCAATTTACTCCTTTTAAATCCTTTCGCATCTCCTCAAAGTTAGCCTTTCTCCAATCAAAAATCTCAACCCTAGGTCCAGTTCTGACCCTCTCCATAATTATATTGAAATTAATGGTATTGTGATCACTGGACCCGAACTGTTCCCCAACGCATACCTCTGCCACCTGACCCGTCTCATTTCCTAACAGGAGGTCCAGCACCGCCCCTTCTCTAGTAGGTACCTCTATGTATTGCTGCAAAAAACTATCCTGCACACATTTTACAAAATCCAAACCATCCAGCCCATTTACAGAATGTGTTTCCCAGTCTATGTGTGGACAATTGAAATCTCCCACAATCACTACCTTGTGCTTACTACTAATATCTGCGATCTCCTTACATATTTGCTCTTCCAATTCTCGCTCCCCATTTGGCGGTCTATAATACACCCCTATAAGTGTTGCTACCCCTTTCCCATTTCTCAGTTCCACCCAAATAGCCTCCCTAGACGAGCCCTCTAAACTATCCTGCCAAAGCACTGCTGTAGTATCTTCCCTGATAAGCAATGCAACACCTCCACCTCTTGCCCCTCCAATTCTATCACACCTGATGCAACGAAATCCTGGAATATTTAGTTTCCAATCACAGTCCTCCTGCAACCATGCTTCACTGATCGCCACAACATCATACTTCCAGGTGTCAATCCAGGCTCTAAGTTCATCCACCTTTCTTACAATGCCTCTAGCATTAAAATATACACATTTAAGAAACCCACCCTCTCTTATTCTCTGTTTATTGTCTTTTTCTTCTTTCTCCCCTACATTTTGGGTCAGATTGCTACCCTTCTCTGCCTCCTGCCTCACACACTGACTGCTAGCTTCCCCAATTTGAGTCCCTTAGCTATGTTCTCCAGAGATGCGGTCTGACCTAGGTATAGATTGGCCATCAAGCCAGGACGCATGACATTGTAGATACACATATTTGCTTTACTTCAGCATGACATTGTGTTTATATAATCTGCTGAAACCATCCTCCAAAATCAGAAGATGTTTTTCTTTGTTGCTCATGGACAATTAATAGATCATTCCACAAACAATAGTCCACTGTTTGGGAATGCTGTACAGGAGAAATCTGGAGCCAGTGTAGTGTGTGGGATGGTGGCATCGGAAACATTCATGTGGGTACAGGGTGAATAGGGAAACTTCACATAGTATTTGCATTGATGACTGGTAGTCTGGATGTGTAGGAGGGAACTGCAGATGCCGAAGATAGACTCAAAATGCTGGGGTAACTCAGCGGGACGGGCATCATCTCTGGAGAGAAGGAATGGGTGACGTTTCGGGTCGAGACCCTTCTTCGCACTGGTAGTCTGGAGTTCTGTGACCACCACACTCACAGCGAGACAGTTCTATTTTGAAAGCACAGAAAAAAGGAACTGCAGATGCTGGTTTACACAAATGGACACAAAGTGCTGGAGTAACTCATCAGGTCAAGCAGCATCTCTGGAAAACATGGATAGGGAATCAGTCTGAAGAAGGGTCTCGATCCAAAATGTCACCCATCCATGAGATGCTGCTTGACCCAATGCTGCTTGCTGCTTGAAAGTAAGAATGTAATTGTTCTATCTGCGAGATATGACAACAAAACACTCTTGACTCTCTAGACTTGACCTACTGAGTTACTCCAGCATTTTGTGGTCATTTTGAGAGACACCACACCATTTCAGCAGTGCATCATTGATCCTATCATTCCATTGCATAAAAAAATAACATCTTCTTAGCTGCTTATTTTTTCAATGATTTGCATTGATTCAGGTGGTAAACTGATGGCAAATAAAAAAATGCATAGAGCAGTGAAGTTACGATGAGGGCTGTATAAGATGAAAAGATTACTTTGTGGTGGCTCCCAAGGGTCGCGCCATCATACTGTCGAACCCCTCGGCCCGGGAGTGGTTCAGTCCGGAGGCGGTCCTTAACCAGAGGGTTTAAAGGCAGGGGTTTGGGTGCCATCTTTCTCTTGTTTGGTCTTCCCTACAACCGGGAGGAACATAATTAAAGGTGCCTCTCAAAACACTGGACTTCGTGCTTCCTTTTGAGACCCACGCACCACAACTTTAAGTTTAAATAAACTGAAATCACCTGCTGCAATACAACTTTTACACAAATGTGTTTTTTTTTTCTTTAGCAAAATTCATTACTTACTTTGGAGAAAAGGAATAGGTTACATTTTGGGCCGAGATGTCCTGAATGGCCTCAACCTGAAATGTCATCTATTCCTTTTCTTCAGAGATGCTGCCTGACCCGCTGCGTTACTCCAGCTTTTTGTGTCTCTTCGGTTTAAACCAGCATCTGCAGGTTCCTTCCAACTCATCATTACTAACTTTGATGTGCTGAATTGCAGAGCTGAGTAATTTAACTGAATCTCAACTGAAGTTGCAGAAAACACTGGTGCAGGAACCATGGTGAGATAACCCTAATCCCTTATTTTAATCATGCTAATGTAATGCTTGCTAGCTATACCTTTGATTTGGATTTGAATACAGATGTTTCTTTGTTGCCACGGGAAAGAAGAATACCACAGTAAAGTTATGAATGGATATCCATCGTTAGCTGTCTTACCCAGAATAAGCTGTTAGTAGGCCTGCAGCCCACTGATACCAGAGCTTAAAAGTCACAAGTTCTACATGAATAAGGGTGCAGATGAGAATTTTTTTAAGTGCTAGAATTTATTTTCTGATAAAAATGTGAATGAACATAAAATTTGACAGTGGTGAAATCTCAGTTGGAGGAGGAGAATAGAGGGATCAGTGGAAGTGAGTGAAGAGGAATGCAACTTTGGGGTGTAATGTTAAAATTGTACAAGGCATCAGTGAGTCCAGTTCTGGAATATGGTGTACAATTTTGGTCGCCAAATTATAGGAAAGATGTCAACAAAATAGAGAGCGTACAGAGGAGATTTACTAGAATGTTGCCTGGGTTTCAGCACTTAAGTTACAGAGAAAGGTTGAACAAGTTAGGTCTTTATTCTTTGGAGCGCAGAAGGTTAAGGGGGGACTTGATAGAGGTCTTTAAAATTATGAGAGGGATAGACGTGGATAAGCTTTTTCCATTGAGAGTAGGGAAGATTCAAACAAGATTTGAGAATTAAAGGACAAAAGTTTAGGGGTAACATGAGGGGGAACTTCTTTACTCAGAGAGTGGTAGCTGTGTGGAATGAGCTTCCAGTGCAAGTGGTGGAGGCAGGTTCGATGTTATCATTTAAAAATAAATTGGATAGGTATATGGACGGGAAAGGAATGGAGGGTTATGGTCTGAGTGCCGGTAGATGGGACTAGGTGAGAGTAAGTGTTCGACACGGACTAGAAGGGCCGAGATGGCCTGTTTCCGTGCTGTAATTGTTATATGGTTATATGGTTATAACTGTGAGGAAGGGAATATTGTAGGAGGAAAGGGATAAGGATGGGGAGGGAGAAGGGACTAATATGTCTGTGTGGTAGGCATGCTTCTGTGTGCTTAGATTGTTCATATGTCCAAAAGTGATAGGAACAGTATTAGGCCATTTGGCCCATGAAGTCTACTCCGTGGCTGATCTATCTTTCCCTCTCAACCCCATTCTCCTGCCTTCTCCCCATAACACATGACACCCATACCAATCAAGAATCTATCTATCCCTGCCTTGCAATTATCCATTGAATGCCTCCACAGCCTCTGCGGCAATGAATTCTACAGATACGCAGTTTGTGTATGTATACACTGGAAAGGATGCAGAGAAGATTTACGAGGATGTTGCTAGGACTCGAGGGCCTGAGCAATAGGGAGAACAAGCTAGGACTTTATTCCTTGAAGCGCATGAGGATGAGGGGTGATCTTATAGAAGTGTATATGATCATAAGAGGAAATGCACGGTCTTTTACCCAGAGTAGGGGAATCAAGAACCAGAGTACACAGGTTTAAGGTGAGTGAGGAAAGATTTAATAGGAACCGGAGGTGCAACCTCTCTACACAAAGGGTGATGAATACATTGAATGAGCTGCCAATGGAGGTAGGTAAGGTAGGTACTATCACAACACTTAAAATACATTTGGACAGGTACATGGATAGGATGGGTTTAAAGGATATGGGCCAAAGACAGGCAGATGTGACTAGTGTAGATGGGGCATGTTGGTCGGCATGGGCAAGTTGGGCCAAAGGGCCTGTTTCCACGCTATATGTCTCTATGGCTCTGCTGGAAATGTTCAATGAATCGTGCAGCAGCTATGGAGAGAGGAACAGATGGGAGGTTTCACGTCGATTATCCCACAGTGTAAAGGGTCGGAGGAAAAGTAATCAATCTGCAATGTTGGTCCTCTTTCTGCCTCCTCAGAGGCTGCCTGCCATGCTGAGAATTTACAATTGTGTTTTGATATCAGCTTTGCACAATCTGCAGTGTTTTGCTGTTGAACTGTTGCTGTTCCTTGGTCCTGGCACAGATCGGCCTCCACGCTGTTGACTATATACCAGCCAGCACCCGGGACTTAACAGAGGCCTTGGGTCCATTGGCAGGAGGACTGACATGACTGACTCAGCTGCAGAGACTTAGCACACTATATACACTATATACAGTTATGACTGTATATAGTGTGCTAAGTCTCTGCAGCTGAGCCAGTCATGTCAGTTCTCCTGCCAATGGACCCAAGGCCTCTGTTAAGTCCCGGGTGCTGGCTTGTATTCACTACCACACATTCATTCTACCATTGTGCCTCCCCATTGGTTTGGATTGATGAGGCGAGATTAATAGACTCTGCAGTAATAAAAGTACACTTTTTCATCGGAGTCCTTAATGGCTGAATCAACGCAGCCTGTAGTCCATAGCTTATTGACATTGGCCCTGCTTCTCTACACTGCTACCTCCCTGCTGTTGACTTTTAACCTGTTCAGTGCCACCCCTGAGTATACTCGGGCCAGAGTGTACAAGTGAAAAAAAATCTTGGCAGTGAACAGGTTTTAGTGATGGACAGAAATATTTCTTGGGGGACAATTCTACAAAGCGCAGCAAAGACACAAAGCGTCTTGTGAATGAATAATAATGCACTCCTAGTTAACAAAAGGTTTATCAATGTTAGATTAAAAATCACAAAAATCCAAACATATCAGTAGATGCTATAAATCTGAACTACAAGCAGGAAATGTTGTAAACACACAGAGCTGGGGCCTCACAATGTCAGACACCCGGGTTCCACCCTGACCTCGGGTGCTGGTAATGTGGAGTTTGCATGTTCTCTCTGCGGCCGCGTGGGTTTCCTCCTGGTGCTCCGGTTTCCTCCCACATCCCAGAGACATGCAGGTTAATTGGCCCTTTGTAAATTTTTCCGAGTGCATTGAGAGTGGTGAGTAACTAGTGTGAACGGGTGATCGATGGTCGGCATGGACCCGATGGGCCGAAGGGCATATTTCCATGCTGTATATTTCAATCAATCTTTCAGTTTTTCGATCTTTTAAGTCAGGCAACATCTGTGCAAGGAGGTATTGTTTTAATTAAAGATCACTTTCCCAGTTCTGAACAAGGACCTTTGACTTGAAACGTTAACTCTGTTTCCTGTTCCACGGATGCTGCTGAGCCTGGTGAACATTCCCAGCATGTTTTTAAGTTTCAGATTTATCCTTGGTAATTGACTTAAGGGCTTTTCATTATGATCTTCAAGAATGACCTTAAGCTAATTTTGTGAAGCAAATCCTGTTAAATAAATGATCTACAATTCTTCAAATGCTAAACATAGGCTGTCTGCATTAGTGAGAGCTTATTGCAGGAAGCCAAATTACAGACAGCAATTAGCTTATGCTATTACCATATTCTATCCTTGCATATCGTTGCGTGCAACCCTATATTCTCTTTAGTTCAAGGCAGAGAAATGTCTGAAGAAGGGTCCTGACCAGAAACTTTCCCCATTCCTTTTCCCCAGAGATGCTGCCTGTCCCACGGAGCATTTTGTGTCTATCTCAGAGAGAGAAATGTGTTACGAGGCTTGAAAGAATATGCTGATCTGATTAGGAAACAAGTTGGCTATACCCTATAATTAAGGTGTTTTTCAAATGGAGCTGTGGTTTACCTAAAAGCAGCTCCTAGTAACAAGCATGTAGTTGGAAATTTATTTTAGACCTTTAGCGTCTTCGGCAATGCCTTAGTTTAGTTTAGAGATACAGTGCAGAAACAGGCCCCCTCCAGCCCACCGGGTCCATGCCAACCAGCGATCCTCACACACTAATGCCATCCTACACACACTAGGGACAATTTACAATTACACCAAGCCACTTAGCCAACAAACCTTAATGTTCTTCAAATTAGCCTCAATGTTCTTCAAGAGCCCTAACACCATCTCCTTCTTGATTTCAAACTGCTGTTTTGTTCTAAATTTACCTGTAGCTATAAAATGCTTTGGGATTTTCTTTAATCCGACTCACCAAAGTCATTTCATGGGCCCTTTTGGCCCTTCTAATTGCCGGCTTGCGATCTGCCCTTCTTGCTTTATATTCCCCAAAGGCCCTGCTTGTGGGAGCTTACTTTACATAAAATGGTACACACCTTTCCTATACTAAAACACCTCTGCACTTGAAGTGTATTTGATTGACAGTAAAACGTTTTGGTATGCTCAAAATAGGGGGGGGGGGGGGGGGGGGGGTTGAAGGGTGTTGTATGATTGTAAGATTATTTATCTTTATTTTCAATATTCAGTTATTTGACCTACAGGAACAGGATATATATATATATCTCTAAACTTTTGCTACCTCTTGTAGCCTAAGAATCCAAATCTAATGCAGGAATCCCCATTGCTAAAAATATGCTGGAAATAGAATTATTCTAATTTCTTCAAACTTCCTCAATCCCTATTTGAACCTTCAGCAGTAGAGGCTCATGATAAACAGCTCATACTCCAGAAAGCAGCTAAAGATAAAACCTTTTTCTCAAGCTGCTGAGTGTGCTATCACCAGAAAGATGATTTGAGAATCCTCAGTTTGAAGCAGGTCACGCAGCTTTTCCCAGTGCCTTGCTCTGTGTTCGGTTTAAGGGGCTACAGTTTGCAGGCAAGTCCAACCACAACTTATTGCATCCGTTGGGACATCACAAGTTTAAAAAAAAACAAATCTGCAATACGTTAATAGAATTTTCCTTCACCTCAAAGGGAGATGAAAATTAAAGCTGTGCAAAGCACTACTGGAGGAATGTTTATATTTCTGGGCGTTATGCCACAGGAAAGGCACACTTGTTTGAGAGTGATGCAGTACAGATTAATCTGAATGATACCGGGAGCTAAATTGGTAAAGCACGATGGCAGGTTCCATATCAAGACTTCTACTTCTTTTGTTTATTGTGATCTATGGTATTAGAATATTGCAGGAGTTTATTGAATGAGATGAATTAATTTCTCGGGTTGGGAGCCCAAAATGATGGTTCCTAGACTTAAAATGAATGTGTTATTATTAACTTGTTCCGTCCCACCCCCGAATATATACTGGGGTAATGGTCAATGGTGAAAATAAATGAGATGAAACTGGAGATCAACTACAATTTTTGCAAGTACGATTGATAGATTTTAAATAGATAAGGTTACAGAATTATGGCACCAACCATGGTATGTCAGCAAAGCTGAACAAAGCTAAATGAGGCGGAGGTCTAGATTTTGTCCAGATTTGTGCAGTGACAAGTAATGCCTTATTATTGCAAATTACACCAAGTAAAGGGCCTGTCCCACTTGGCTGTCCTTCGCGCACCATTTACGCGACCTGCTAGCGTGTGGGTAGCATGTGGGTAGCCTGTGGGTTGCGCGGGGATGGGCGCATGGAGTCGCGTCGAGGAGTGTGGACTTCGTCATGCACGAAATGTTTGCACCAGCCTGTCGCGTAACTGACGGCCAAAGTGGGACAGGCCCAAGACCCTGGCGCGACGCAACGTCTCACCTCCAACAGCAGCAGGAGCAGGCAAACGATCGCCGAACTCGGCCTGGGGCTCACGGCCGTTGCGAATCCGGATGTTCCCCCACTCCTACACCCAGAGCGGGGCCAAGACGAATGGAGTGAAGAAGAGTCTTGACCCAAAACATCATCCATTCCTTCTCTCCAGAGATGCTGCCAGTCCCGCTGAGTTACTCCTGCATTTTGTGTCTATCTTCAAATGACGTCACGCGCTCCAGACGGCTGTGCGGACGCATGATGACGCGCGCGACGCTCGCGGGACTGTCGCGCAAACGTCACTACCGGCCTGTCGCGTAAGTGACGGCCCAAGTGGGACAGGCCCTTAAGACATTTCTTATTCGCCCAGGGTGAATGTATGTATGTTATTTATTAGTAAACATCGAGACTGGCATTTTCGATAAATCCAAGTGCAAACTTCCACTGCAAAGCATTCCAGATAACTGCAAGCTGAGCCTAAGATAAATATTAATATGATGTATTCAAGAGAGAGTTAGATATAACTCTTAGGGGCTAACTGAATCGAGAGGAGAAAGAAGGAACAGGTGAGTTACTGATTGTGGATGATCAGCCATGATAATATTGAATGGAAGGGCCGAATGGCCTACTCCTGCACCTATTTTCCAATGTTTCTATGTTTCTATGATACATAACAAAAGAAAAACAAATGTGTATGTCTGTCAAGGTTTTTTTCTTCTTTTGCGTATTTATTTATTACCTGGCTACAGGTATACATTATTTCTATTACGATTTTGTAAAACACTGCAAATTTCTCCTACAAATCTATTAAGGTTTTTGAAATTGTAAACACCCTTGTTTCGTTATAAATATCTAATAGTTTTGGGGTTATTCCAGGGGAGTTGTCAAGAAACTACTTTATCACATTTAGTGGCATAAAAACTGTTGTTAGGCACCTAATGTTGTTTTTAACATCTCATGAATATTGCATTCTTTAATTGTGAAGTTTGCAGAGCAGTGTTATACAGGATCACTCTGTTAGTAACTGTGCCAGTTTCAGTGCACATCCCTCTATTGATCGTAGAAACATAGAAAATAGATGCAAGTAGGCCATTCAGCCCTTTGAGCCAGCACCACCATTCAATATAATCATGGCTGATCATCCAGAATCAGTACACCATTCCTGCTTTTTCCCCATAACCCTTGATTCCATTACCCCTGAGAGCTATATCGAACTCTTACTTGAATACATCCCGTGAATTGGCCTCCACTGGCAGAGAATTCCACAGATTCACAACTCTCTGGGTGAAAAGATTTTCCTCATCTTAGTCCAAAATGGCCTACCCCTTATTCTTAAACTGATCCCTGATTTTGGACTCCCCCAATATCGGGATCATTTTTCCTGCATCTACCCTGTCCAATCCTCTAAGAATTTTATATTTCTATAAGATATCCTCTCATCCTTCTAAATTCCAGTGAATATAAGCCCAGTCGATCCATTCTTTCATCATAAGTCAGTCCCGCCATCCCGGGAATTAACCTGGTGAACCTACACTACACTCCCTCAATAGAATCTCCTTCCTCAAACTAAGAAACCAAAACTGCACACAATACTCCAGGTGTGGTCTCATCGAGGCCCTGTACAACTGCAGTAGGACCTCCTTGCTCCTAAACTCAAATCCTCTCGCATGAAGGCCAACATGCCATTAGATTTCTTCACTGCCTGCTGTACCTGCAAGCTTACTTTCAGTGACTGATGTACAAGGGCACCCAGGTCTCGTTGCACCTTCCCTTTTCCTAATCTGTTATGATCAGCTGCATGATCGCGGTTCAACTACCTACAGCATTGACCCCTCAGCTTCAGCCTTGGCAGCTGGTTCTTAAAGGGACACCATTGTTAGGCAGCCCCCTGGGATTAAAAGTGACTTGCTCTCACACGGGAATCACAGACTCTTTAACATAGGATGGTGCAGTGGCACAGCGGCAGAGTTACTGCCTTACAGTGCTTGCAGCACCAGAGACCCGGGTTCGACCTGACTACGGGTGCTGTCTGTATGGAGTTTGTATGTTCTCTCCGTGACCTGCATGGGTTTTCTCCGAGACCTTTAGTTTCCCCCCCACTCCAAAGACGTACAGGTTTGTAGGTTGATAGGTTTGGTATGAGTGTAATTGTCCCTAAGGTGTGTAGGATAGTGCTAGTGTGCGGGGATCGCTGGTCGTTGCGGACTCGGTGGGCCGAAGGGCCTGTTTCCGTGCTGTACCTCTAAACTAAACTAAACTTAACTAAACTAAACTAAACTAAACTAAACTAAACTAAACTAAACTAAACTAAACTAAACTAAACTAAACTAAACTAAATATGGGGCAAGAGGTGAGAAGAGGTGAGTTGGGTGTGTAGTTTGTGAGATAATGAGCATCTTCTGCTGCTCTTGCTGGGTTTGGTAGACCTGAGGCACTGGGTACATTCCAATATGTTATTCTCCACTTCAGGCTTTAGTCAAACGGTATTTATTACATATCATACATAATAAACGATAAAATTAAATGTAATAAATGATAAAATGAAATACATGTTAGGTCAGGTGCTTTCTTTAATGAACATCTAAGAATTGTGCCTGGTATTACCTCATTGAAACTTACCGAATAGTGAAAGGCTTGGATAGAGTGAATGTGGAGAGGATGTTTCCACGAGTGGGAGAGTCTTGGACTAGAGATCATAGCCTCAGAATTAAAGGATGTTTCTTTTGGAAGGAGATGGGGAGGAACTTATTTAATCAGAGGGTGGTGAATCTGTGGAATTCATTGCCACAGAAGGCTGTGGAGCCAAGTCAATGGATATTTTTAATGCAGAGATGGATGGTTCTTGACTGATGTGGGTGTCAGGGGTTATGGGGAGAAGGCAGGAGAAAGAGGTTAGGAGGGAGAGATAGATCAGCCGTGATTGAATGGCGGAGTCGACTCGATGGGCTGAATGGCCTAATTCTGCTCCTATCACCTATGAACTTATTACGTTGGCTGCTTTCCAGAGGCAGTGTGAGGTGTAGATGGAGTCAATGGTGGGGAGATTGTCTGTGTGATAGACTGAGCTATTCTCTGCAATTTCTTGTGGTCTCGGGCAGAGTCATTCCCAAACCAAGCTGAGTTGCAACTTGACAGTGTGCTCTCTGTGGTGCATCTGTAGAAGTTGGTAAGAGGTTTTGGAGACATGTCTCCTGAGAATATAGAGGCATTGGTGTGGTTTGTTTTGGTCGTTGCTTCAGGGTTTCAGTTTGAGTTGGTTTATTGTCACGTGTACCGAGGTACAGTGAAAAGCTCTGTGTTGCGTGCTAACCAGTCAGCAGGAAGACAATACATGATTACAGTCAGTCCATTTACAGTGTACAGATACATGATAAGGGAATAACCTTTAGTTCAAGGTAAAGCCAGCAAAGTCCGATCAAGGATAGTCCGAGGGACATCAGAGGTAGATAGTAGTTCAGCACTGCTCACTGGTTGTGGTAGGATGACTAATTTGCCTGATAATAGCTGTGAAGACACTGTCCCTGAATCTGGTGGTGTGCGTTTTCACACTTCTATACCTTTTGCCTGATGGCAGAGGGGAGAAGAGGGAGTGGCCAGGGTGTGACGTCCTTGATTACGGTGCTGGCCTTGCCGAGGCAGCATGATGTATAAATGGAATCTATAGAAGGGAGCTTGGTTTGTGTGATGGTCTGGGCTGCGTCCACAATTCGCTGCAATTTCTTACGGTCCTGGATGGAGCTGTTCCCAAACCAAGCTGTGATGCATCCTGACACAATGCTTTCTACGGTGCATCTGTAGGTGGTCAGTTCAGCACAAATTGTTGGTGATATTTACTCCTAGGAACCTGAAGCTCTCAACCATTTCCACTTTTGTCCCATTGATGCTGATTGGAGCATGTCATCCTGAAGTCTTGGGAACGATATTTACAAACCTCCAGTCATTTGGTAGCTCTTGACCAGCAAAGATTTAGAAATCTTCATCAAAGTCCCAGCTCCAGTCTCTTCCCTTGCCTCACACAGTGACCTCGGATACATTTCATCCAGTCCTGCGGATTATCTACCCCTAAACCGGCTGGACCATTGAGCACCCCTTCTTTATTTATGAAGATGCAGTAGAATTTCATCTTCCTCTTTGATGAATCCTCGTACAAAATCTGAATACCAATGAAAAGTATTTATTTAGGATGTCACCTATACATTCTGGCTCCACACAGATTGCTACAATAGTCCCAAATGACCAGTATCATTTTCTTGATTGTTTTTTGCCCTTATCATAGTAATAAAAAGCTTTCAGATTTGTTTAATCATGTCTGCCAGTGATATTTTGTGACCCATCTTTGCCGAATGCCTTGGTAAAATCCATGTGAGCAACAACCACCGTCCTACCCTCATCAATTACTGTTATCCTTCCCTTGCCTCCGACTCACTGCAGTTTTAATCTCTTGACGGGCAACCCCATCTTTAGTTTTCTACAGCTGTGGCGGTGCACGGTGGTGAAGCGGTAGAGTTGCTGCCTCACAGCGCTTGCAGCGGCAGAGACTCGGGTTCGCTCCTGACTACGGGTGCTGTCTGTACGGAGTTAGCACTTTCTTCCCGTGACCCCGTGGGTTTTCTCCGAGATCTTCGGTTTCCTCCCGCAATCCAAAGACGCAGTCCCAGACAGTCAGACTGGGTAGTGAACTAGGGTGGGGGAACGATGGAGAGGGAAAGCAAGGATTACTTGAAGTTAGAGAAGTCAATATTCATACCGCTGGGTTGTAAGCTGCCTAAGCGAGGTGCTGTTTCTCCAATTTGCATTGGGCCTCACTCTGACAGTGGTCCAGTACAGGAAGGTCAGTGTGAGAATGGGAGGGGGGATTAAAGTGTTTAGCAACCGGTTGATCAATCAGGTAGGTTCAAGGGATGGTGCAGCTACCCCACTGATTCTGTGAATAGTGAACATAATATTAGGCCTTTCTGCCACTGCGTGTTGAGGGGACAGAACCTCTGTGAAACTGGTTTCCCCAGTTGCTCAAGGAATATATGTAAATGAAAATTGATGTCATGCTGACATAATATAAATGAAAGTTATATGAGATATGTTTAGACTTTAGACATTAGAGATACAGCACCTATACAGGTCTTTCGGCCCACCGAGTCCACGCCGACCAGCTTTTACCCGTACACTAACACTATCCTACACGCACTAGGGACAATTTACATTTTACAATTTTACCTAAGCCAACTGACAAACCTGTAAATCTTTGGAATATGTGAGGAAATTGGAACACCCGGAGAAAATCCACGCAGTCACAGGGAGAATGTAAAAACCACCTACAGATAGCACCCATAGTCTGGATCGAATCTGGGTCTCCGGTGTTATAAGGAAGCAACTCCACCGCTGGGCCACCGTGCCACAAGTTGAGGAATCTTATTTTGCTGACACTTTTCTGGAGCCCTTGGATTTGTTTGCATTTAAACAGGTAAAGCGTGTTTTAGGTTGCAAGCAAACACATTTGTCAGCAAGATCTTGGTCATTGGCACAGAAATGGGAATTTTGCCAACTGAGGCCCTCACACAAATCTTGCAGTGCTACAAATAACAGTGGGGCAGCGCTAGAGTTGCTGCCTTACAGCGCCAGAGACCTGGGTTCTATCCTGACTGTGGGTGCATCAGTACGGAGTTTATACATTCTCCCCGTGACCTGCGTGGGTTTTCTCCGGGATCTCCAGTTTCCTCCCACAGTCCAAAGATGTCCAGGTTTGTAGGTTAATTGGCTTGGTATCAATGTAAATTGTCCCTAGTGTGTGTAGGATACAAGAGTCAAGAGAGTTTTATTGCCCCAGATAGTTTACCATAAACTAAACTAAGCTAAACTAACAGCTAAAAGTTATGTATGCGATTTGGAACCTTTATTTACAGGGTTGGAAGATCTGCTCTCGCAGTTATGTTTAGTTTCCAATGATTTTGCACACAATATAAAATATATCCATCCCTGTATTATTTTTGTTATATTAGGCTTTGCTGTTATTGTGTCTTCAAGCAGTTTCATTCATTACATTGATTAATTTAATTGCTGTATGACGTATTTCACATTAGCAATAAGCGTCTGAGGCTCAGGACTAAAAGTAAATCGAATGAAAACAATGAAGGACGTCTCACCAATGTTCTTTTGTATGAATTTACTGAAATCAATCCTCTTATTTAACCAGCATGGAACTTTCACTCAGCATTGCTATCGACAACGTATGATAACAGATGATTTTGGGGGAATAATGAAAGACATTCCCCAAGGTAATATTACCCTGCAAATATTGTCAAAAATGCAGTATTCAGAGATACTGGTTCAGTTAGACTTGGCAGAACTATTATTAACAGCACAAACAGGGGCGTCACTGTGGTGTAGCAGTAGAGCTACTGCCTTGTAATGCCCCTGCCCCACTTAGGAAACCTGAACGGAAACCTCTGGGGACTTTGCGCCCCACTCAAGGTTTCCGTGCGGTTCCCGGAGGTTTTTGTCAGTCTCCCTACCTGCTTCCACTACCTGCAACCTCCGGCAACCACCTGCAACCTCCGGGAACCGCACGGAAACCTTGGGTGGCGCGCAAAGTCTCCAGAAGTATCCGTTCAGGTTTCCTAAGTGGGACAGGGGCATTACAGTGCCCGAGACCCGGGTTCGATTCTGGCTACGGCTGCTTTCAGTACAGAGTTTGAACGATCTCCCATTGAGCTGCGTGGGTTTTCTCTGAGATTTTCCACACTCCGCAGACGTAGAGGTTTGTAGGTTAATTGGCTTGGCTTACATGTAAAATTGTCCCTTGTGTGTGTGTGTATGGGGAGTGTTAATGTGCGGGGATTGCTGGTCGGTGCGGAGCCGGTGGGCTGAAGGACTCGTTTCCACGTTGTTTGTCTATACTAATTACCGGTAAACTAATCGAAACTAAACCAAACTAAACTAAACCTAATGGGTGCCTAGGATGGGACGAAAGAGGTTGATGCGAGGTGGAGGGTGTTGGTGAAAAGTTTGTTTATTGAGTGTGAAGTTTAGGATAATAATGAGATCTAATATTTACTTTCTGGGACATGAAAGGCTATTCACTGTTACCTTGGTCTTACTTGTATGAAGCTTTCAGCAAATCTTTATTTTATCTTACTTAAGTGATGACAGAACTTGAAAGAATGGAAATAATTGTGAAGAAAAATACGTTTGATATCATAGAATATACGTCAGCATGTGGTCAGCTAACATAGTCATCAGAATATTGTTCCTGTCATATTTTAAAACAGATATTTGATAGGTGAAATATTCATTTTATAAAAGAATAAGCAACAATTTCTAAATAATAGATTAAAGGAAGATGTAATGAATCGACTCGAACACGCATCAAGATACAACACATATTTATTAAATCTACATACAGCAAGGATCTGCAGTCATCACATCTCTGAGCGGCTACTCATTCCAATTAGCGTAAGCAGGGTCTTGATAATATGAAGCACATAATAGGTGGAGTCACTACTAACATAATTGGCTAGTATGAAATAGCCAATCTACAGAAGATGATAATTATTAATGCTTTAAAATCTAGGTTGAGGTTTGATACACATTATTGTAACAGAAGAATATTGCAAACTGCTACCATCTCATTTTTTGTGTGGGAAGGAACTGCAGATGCAGATTTAAACCGAAGATAAACACAAAATGCTGGAGTAACTCAACGGGACAGGCAGCATCTTTGGATAGAAGGAATGATTGATGTTTCGGGTTGAGATCCTTCCTCAGGCTCCTCCCCTTTTACCTTCTCAAGCCCTTACAGCCCATGATGACACTATGGTCTTCGTCACCGAGGCCGATGTTAGAAGATCCTTCACGAAAGTGAATCCTCAGAAAGCATCCGGTCGTGGTGGTGGACCTGGCTGCGTTCTTAAAACCCTCATGGATCAACTGGGTTGGAGTTTTTGCGGGCATCTTCAACCACTCACTACTAAGGTCAGAGAACCCTACCAGCTTTAAAGGGACATCCAAAATATCACTGCCCAAAAAGAGCAAGGTGACATTGTCAATGACTCACAACTGGTGGCACTGTAATGAAATGCTTTGAAAAGTTGGTTATGAAGCACATAAACTGCTGCCTAAGTAAGGATCTGGACTCACTACAATTTGCCTACCTCCACTCCAAATCAATGGCCGATGCAATATGACTGGTTCTTCACCATGCATTGGATCTCTTGGATAATGAGAATACATCAGTCTGGCTGTTGTTCATCGACTCGGCATTTAACATCACCATCCCCTCTTAACTTACCATCAAACTCATGGAACTGGGTCTTCACTCGTCCCTTTGCAACTGGATCCTCGACTTCCACATCGGCAGACCTCAATCAGTACATATTAATAACAACACTTTCTCCCTGATGACCAGCAGAATAGGAGCAGAATAGGAGCATGGCTGCATCTCAGTCCCCTTGCTCTACTCAAAGTAGCAATGTCACAAAATTTTGAGATTTTATAAATCAAGTCTGTAATTTATCCCATCAGATAAAGCATAACAAGAAGTTTAATTTGACACCTAATTCACTTTCATATCTTCAGTATTAAAAAGGTTATGGCCATTTTCATACTCGGAAATTAGCATCTTGTTCCATTGACTTAACACAAAAGCTGTGATGGAGAACAGTCAAAAGCCCATAACTTTCCTAAAAATTATGAGAACTGAAAGACATTTTCAGGTATTATAGATTGAAGCATTCTGAAACAAATGTGAAACAATCTTACTTAGATGACTTGAAATTAAAGCATATAATTAGTTAGTTATCTAATTGTAGCTAATTACAAAATTCAATTACTAGATCTAAACATCTATCCATTCCTTAAGAATAAATTAACATTTTTAAATAGCCTAAATGTCCAAATAATATTCACACATGAATTCACAATATAACATCATTTTTAAATCTCATTGTCATGGGTTTATAGGCCAAATGGAAGGAATTTAATGTTTAATACCTGTAAATTAATGGCCATTTAAATCAACTTGCGAGTGGGTTTTTCTGGAACGCGATCAATTGGAATGTTGCGGTTGCAGTGGATTTAAATCCGTATCGGCAGCAAAAATACTGCCGGTTCGTATGTGGAAAAAATCACCGTTTCGCAACTTAAAATGTGAATTAAAGGCATCTTAAGAAACACTTTTATACATAAAAATAAACAACTTTCTTTTACCTGTCCCCTACGTAAAATCCGTCCCCGTTGTCGACGTTGACAGTTTCAGAAGCTGATTTTAAAATTACTCCAGCGATGAACATGTCGGGCGAATTTTTTTTTAAAAGACACAGAACGGCCATCGGAACAATTCTTCAGCAAAAGCTTGCACTCCAACAAAATATAATACAGGACAAGGTAGGAGAAAACCGCATTTTAACCCCGCCCCCCCCCCCCCCCCCCCTCAAATGCGCCAAAACCGCGCACACTGCCAGTGGCAGAACTGCAGCGCCGCTGAAGGTAAGTATTGTAACATACCTACTCAAAGATAGACACAGCGGGACAGGCAGCATCTCTGGAGAGAAAGAATGGGTGACGTATTGGGTCCAGACCTGAGATCTCACCCTTCTTTCCAAAATGCTGCCTGTCCCACTGAGTTACTCCAGCATTTTGTGTCTAGAATAGAATAGAATAGAATAGAATAGAATCTTTAAACCAGTTTATCTTAAATCTTCAGTTTAAACCAGCATCTGCAGTTCCTTCATGCACATTTCCCTTGCTCTAGTCTTTCTATAACCAAGACACATATCCCCATTGTTGGATAAATAAGGGGCAACAATGAGTCAACAGTGGCAAGAGTAAACAGCTTCATATTCCTCAATGTGCATATTTGTGAAGTTCTGTTTTAGCTTAATTTTTACCTTAAAGGTATAGCATGGAAACAGGACCTCGGCCCACCAAATCCACATGCGCATCGATCAACCATTCACACTAGTTCTATGTTATTTGTCTTTCACATCCTTGAGCATCAGAAGTAATTTACAGAGGCCAATCAAACCTACAAACCTGTACATCTTTTGGGACGTGGGAGGAAATTGGAGTACCTCTGAGAATCCCACGCAGTCACGGGAAGATCGTGCAAACTCCACTCAGAGAGCGCCCAAAATCAGGATTGAACCCGGGTCTCTGGCACTGTGTGCCATCCAGTCTAGGTCCAGCACATTGATGCAATTACAAAGAAATCTCATCAATGCCTCTGCTTCCTCAGAAGATTGCTGGGATTCTGTACATTGCTAAATACTCTGTCAAACTTTGACTAGTGTACGATGGAGAGCATACTGACTAATTGCAGCATAGTCTGTTTTGGACAATCAAACACCCAGAAATGATGGAGGCTGCAGAAAGTTGTGTGCATTGCTCAGCCTATATTGGGTACTGACCTCCCCACCATTAAAGATATCCACAGGGAATGCTGTCTCATTGAGGCATCAAAGGCTCACACCACCCGGACCACTCTCTTATCTCATTATTACCATTGGGAAGAATGTACTGGAGCCTGAGAACCATGACTTTGAGGTGGAAGAACAGTTTCTTCCCAGCAACAATCAGGTTCTTGAACCACACTGCACAACACTAATGAAAACCGTCAGCAATGATCCACCATTGACTTTGTTTTCGTGTTTTTTTGTTTTAGTTTTAGTTTTAGAGAAACAGCGTGAAAACAGGTCCTTCGCCCACAGAGTCCACATCGACCAGCGATCCCCGCACACTAATTCTAGGGACAATTTACAATTTATACCAAGCCAATTAACCTCCAAACCTGTATGTCTTTGGAGTGTGGAATGAAACGGAAGATCTTGGAAAAAAAACACGCAGATCACAGGAAGAACGTACAAACGCTGTACAGGCAAGCACTCAAAGTCAGGATCGAACCCGGGTCTCTGGCCCTGTGAGGCAGCAGCTCTACCATTAAGCCACCATGCCGTCGTAATTAAGGTTACACTTGATGTTTCAATTTTACACTATTGTGTTCTGGTTACTGAGTAATTGAGCACTGAGTAATTATTGTATTGTTTATTATTGTATATTTATTTTTTCTGTTATTGAGTTAAAGAGTCTATAAAGTTGCAAAAACTAATAATGTCATTGTTCCGTTCCTGGTGCATTCGACAATTAAGTACTGTTGAGTCGAGTTTATTGTCATGTGTCTCAGATAGGACAATGAAATTCTTGCTTTGCCTCAGCACAACAGAATATAGTAGGCATGAATACCATTGAGTCTTGGGCCTTGAGGAAAATTGCCCAGGCATAACATATTAAAATGGCAGAGAGTGATAGGCACCTATCTCAAGATCAAAACTGAATAGCTTCCATCACACTGTTTCTTCATGTTCTCCACAAGATCTTATTTTAGCCTAACGGTGACAATGCCGTTTCAATACAACAAAATTCTTGATGTAAAAAAAAATCAAACTATAATATTTGAGCTGAACTTCCAAACAAATTTCTGCAATGTCACTTTCTGTAAGCAAACTAATTGGACACGGTGACTCACTATTGCAGTTCATCCTACTCATAAACAGACAACACTGAGCTAACAAACAAAACAACTTCATTAACATTATTTCATTACGAATTAAGATCATACTTAATATATATTATCAAAATGTTTACATCAATGGACTTACCATGTAATTTGCATTCCATGTTCATTATACATTGCTCTGATTGATAAAAATACATCCATTGATGCTGCTGAACACATCATCAGCGATGTAACCTGGGGTCATTGGGTGTTTCGGGTCTTTCAACATCAGACACACTCACCCAGGCGACCCAGCCGTGGTTGATCAGACCACGACTTGCGTTCAGGTGGCATTCGCTCCTCCCCATGGACCTGCTCTCCTGATCCAGAGCCATCTCGAGGCCTTCTCCGCTGTCTCTGTGGTGTTCTTGACACACACAGAGGCAGCGGAGAAGGCATTCTACATTCATTATGCATTTTGCATTCTATGTTCATTATACATTGCTCTGTATATTGCAGATAATAATTCATAAAGAAAGGTCAGTTCGAATCCAGTGAGCTAATTAAGATCTAGTGGACTAGAATCATATTAGCAGATTATCAATGAATTTTGGTTCAGAGATATTAATGTTGTTAAATTTATTGGCCAGGAAAAACCTTCTCTGGGCATGGAGTATATAAGTTTTCTTTCAAAATTATGACATCTGTATTCTAAGCAAAAAAAACAACAGTTTTTTTAATCCAGTAACAAAGATATGTTGGTCTGCTGCTGTCAGGAGTGTGACATTTGCAATTACAGATGGACTGGTGAGTGAGCAATCATTGATTATAACACTGTTTTCTAATCCAACTGCTGTTTTTGTTGTGTCTTCTTGATACTATTTTTGTGAGAGCATCAGATGTTGTGAAGTTTTCATGTTGGCCTTAAACGACAGCCTCTTCACATAGTGAACCGTTCAATCAAAATTGGTGCATACTCCAAGCCACTTGCATGCTTACCACAATATTATCTTGCAGGACTTGCTAGCACATAATTGCAGTTTTTTTTTTTAGAGCAGTTCAGGTTTTATCAAATTGTACATTTTGAGAGGCTCAATTTCATTTTGCAATTTTATTTTCCAATTATTTTGCTCGCTTCAAGCATTGATACAAGGTATCTGTGAATATGCCACCAGAATAGGTTCATCTATTGACATTTGATGGAAGGAACTGCAGATGCTGGTTTAAGCCGAAGATAGACACAAAAAGCTGGAGTAACTCAACGGGACAGGCAGCATCTCTGAAGAAAAGAAATGAATGACGTTTTGAGTTGAGACCATTCTTCAGACTGAGAGTCAGGGGAAAGGGATGTTGTGGTTCAGTATTCTTAAACAGACAGAAACGCAAATAAAATCAGTGATCAAGCAGTACAATCTTTATTTCGCCGGGCGGGTATGGTAAAACTGTTTACAGTATGCGAATTATAGATGATACAGTTCTTATCCCCACACAAAGAAGCAGGTGATCCAATTACATATATATACTCCAATAACCAACAATTCAGCAATACCTTATCTACAGATCATAGCACAGCCTCTTGCTTCTTAAGATTGACAGATCCTTAAGATTGACAGCTTCTTAAGATTGACAGCTTCTTCTGACAGAGGAAGGGTCAGCCATATATGGTTATATGAGAAGGCTATATTTCTGCAGAACAAGCATGTTTTTTCCTACTTATGATGCACATTATAATCTTATAGTCTGAATTCTCTCTCAATGTTTACATTGTAGGGGAGACATTCATGAAGCTGTGCTTGTTATCTCGCTGGGCCATGACAGGGAAACAAAATAAATACTGTAGATGGTGATGTGGAGAAATATAGAACAAATGAATGTAAGAGATGCAAAAAAGTAACGATAAAAAGGAATCAGATTATTGTTAGCTGTGAGTTGGGTGAAACGGATTACAGACAATGAGACTCAATAAGACGACTTTAAAGCTGGATCGACTTGGGAGGGGGAGGGATGGAGAGAGAGGAGATGCAAGGGTTATGATGTTAGAGAAATCAATATTCATACCACTGGATTGTAAGCTGCCCTAACGAAATATGAGATGGTGTTCCTCCAATTCACATTTAGCCTCTCTCTGACAATGGAGGAGGCCTAGGACAGAAAAGACAGTGAAATAAGGTTCATTGTTGCTGCTGACCACAGACCCAGCAATGCCCACTCTAATAAGGGAACGGGATGATGCAGATGTGCTCATCTCCTGCCATTTAGCTACCTCTAGTTGAGCTCACTTACTCCTGCAACTGAGGCGGAGGCACCATTGTCAGTATTGTGTAATGTGTTGGGGTGAGGTGCCTTGGTTGAATAACTGAAAGTGTGCGTAAGCTGTAAATTGTGGTTTTACTTTAGAATTTTACTTCGGAGTCACGTGAGTGACTACGTGAAGAACCCCGCCAGGACGCATGCGTGTCATATCGCTACACGCATTGCAACGAGTCACAGCAGGGGGAACGACGTTCCCCTAAGCGGCAGAATTTGAAAGCCGGGAACAGCAGGTAAGGAGACTCTGCGTTCCTTCCACTTACCTTACAGGTGGAGACATGGACCAGATCCACGAAGGCTGCGAAAAAGCAGGCGGGGGAGAACCGCGGAGTTGCGGGCAGCCAGCAGCAGCAGCCAACGGCACGACAATCTCCCGAAATGGGAACAGCTGTGCCCGACTTCGCTCCCCGTGGCCGGATGGTAGAGCGAAGCAAAAAACTAACAGAGTCGTTGACTCCGATGAGTCCGACTCTGAATAGCCGCGAGTGGCCAGTGCCCGTGAGCATTGGGGCCGGTTGGATTGGCTTCAGGAGCAGCCGCGAGCGGCCAGTGCCCGTGCGCATTGGAGCCGGTTGGAGCGGCTGGGAGCGGGGAACTAGAGCAGCCGCGAGCGGCCAGTGCCCGTGAGCATTGGAGCCGGTTGGAGCGGTTGCAGGAACTGGAGCAGGAGCGGCTTCAGGAGCAGCCGCGGCGGCCAGTGCCCGTGAGCATTGGAGCCGGTTGGAGCGGCTGCAGGATCAAGAGCAGCCGCGAGTGGCCTGTGCCCGAGAGCATAAGAGCCAGTTGGAGCGGCTGCTGGAGGAAATACTCCAACGTGGCAGGCTCCGGGAGATGGAGGCTAGCCACAGTGGGCAGTTAGTAAGTCCCACAGCAGTACCTCTTGCGGGGCTGCACAGTGTATCTCCCTCATCAGAGGGGAGCACGGAGGGTCAATTCTGGGCTGACCCTGAAGAGGGGAGTGAACATCATACCCCTAGTATGCATGGGGCGAAAGAAAACCTGTTGGATATGGTGTCCCAGTTTATCCAACCCGACCAAACTGGCCAAAACCTGGAGCCGAAAATAGCGGCAAGTATTGACTACATGTCTTTTAACCAACTACAGGGACAGGCATTACTGGACACCACGGCAAGACACTTACTACCAGGGAACTGCAAGTCGCTAAATGTTCCCAGTGTCAACCAGTGCATCTGGAAACATGTCGGGGCTTCAATTAGAGCCAGGGACTTAAAAATACAGAAAGTCCTAAAAATCCTAACAGCAGGAATTACGGCTTTTGCCCGCACATTGAATGAACAAAACATGACCCAAGACCACCAAGATGCACTGGCTTTACTCTGCAACTCACAATACGAGTTAAACAATATTAGGAAGAGTGCTATCCAACCGGCTTAAGACCCCAAATTTGCAGGCCTCTGCAAACCTGGAACCTCCAAACCACCAATACTACTATTTGGAGGGGACTTATCGAAACAGGTCAAAGAACTTGACGAAGAGGCTAAAACCCTGGGGCTCATAAAAGCAGCATCCAAAAGCTACTAGGGCCAGAAACATCACCCCTACGCACCCACCAGTCGGCCAAGACAAACTGGAGAAAGCGCAAAAACCGGGAACACCCAACATCGGTCTTTTTTAGGCCATGGCCCAGACCGGCCTTCCTGGAAAATGCGCAAACCCTCAACACCAACCCAACTACAGACCCAGACAACGGCGCCTCAACGTCCACGGCGGATGCCGAAAAAGTAACACACCTACCACTGGTAACCATGGAGGTAGGTGGGTCTGGTTCCTTAAAAATTAAAGGGAGCATGGAAGTCGGTGGGAGATTACGATACTATTTGGATGCATGGAATAAGTTAACTACCGACACTTATATTCTAAGCAGTATCCAGGGTTATACCATAGAATTTATACAAAAACATAACCCTCCAGTTCAGCATGTACCGAACCAAATGTTCATGCTTACAGGCATAGAAAAATCAAAAGCACATGCTGAACTACAGCGGCTTTATAAAAAAGGAGTAATTGAGAAAACCCAACACGAATCACAGGAATTCGTGTCCAACATCTTTATAAACAACAAGAAAGATGGTGGTTGCCGCATCATCATCGATTTGACTACTTTAAATACCTTCGTACAATATATTCATTTCAAGATGGAAACCTTTGTTACTGCTAAGCAATTGATTTCCAAAGGTTACTACATGGCAAGCATCGATTTAAAAGATGCTTACTATACAGTACCCATAAGAGGTGACCACAGATGTTATTTAAAATTCAACTGGATGGGACAGTACTGACAATCCAGGGCACTACCTAATGTGCTAACCTCAGCCCCCAGGCTGTTCACAAAAAAATTGAAACCAGCCCTAGCGTTACTGTGGAAACAAAAACACATGGTAATGGCATATCTACATGACATACTTATTGTTGGCAAAACTTTGGAATTGGCTAAACAAGCGGTAACAGCCACAAAACAATTGTTTGAAAAACTGGGGTTTATCATCCATCCAGTTAAGTCTAAATTAACGCCTTCAACAAAAATGGATTATCTGGGGTTAACTCGGTTCTCATGTCAGTGACTTTGCCGAAAGAAAAGGTTACAGCCTTAATAGAGGCTTGTAACGAAATCATTGACATCACCAAATCATCCATTAGACTGGTAGCCAGAATAATTGGGAAGATAGTGGCTGCGTTTCCAGCCACACAATTCGGACCTTTACACTATCGAAATTTACAGAGAGCAAAAATAAGAGCACTCAAAATTAATGGTGGCCATTTTGACAGACCAATGAAGCTACCTACAGAGGCCATAATGGAACTAAAATGGTGGGAACATAACATTAGGTATTGTTCCAATCCAATAATTATCAGCAACCCGTCTATGGTATTACAAACTGATGCCAGTGCACTTGGTTGGGGTGCTACCAATTCCATCTCCAGCTGTGGAGGGAGATGGAATGCACAGGAGGCATCATTATTACAAACACTGGGCATAAACTACTTGGAAATGTTAAGTGCATTCCATGGCCTTAAGTCATATTGTTCTGGGTTAAATCACCAGCATATTAGACTACAAATTGACAACACCACCGTGGTAGCATATATCAACCATATGGGTGGAAACAAATCGATATCATGTGACTATCTGGCCAACACAATTTGGCAATGGTGTATCCAGAGAGATATTTGGATATCAGCTACCTACTTACCAGGTAAACTAAATTTAGTGGCAGACACCAGGTCACGCAAATTCAATGAAAACACTGAATGGATGTTGGATAAAAATGTATTTGCTGAAATTACAGCATGGTATGGAACACCAGATATCGATCTTTTCGCATCCAGGCTCAATCACCAGTTATCGAATTATGTTTCATGGGAACCAGACCCTGGGGCAGCGGCAACAGATGCATTTTCGCTGCATTGGGGGAAATTGTTTATTTATGCATTCCCTCCTTTCTGCCTCATCAGTCGGGTATTAAGGAAAATACAGCAAGACTCTGCATCTGGTATTTTGATAGTACCCGATTGGCCTACTCAACCATGGTTCCCGGTGATACTCGACATGGTATTAAAACCATGCATCACCATCCATCATAGACCTAATTTACTGGTCCATCCAGTAACAAAGGAAAGTCACCCATGTCATAATTATACAAACCTATTAATTTGTAGTTTGAAAGCACCTCTACTACACCTGGGACCGAACGGTGGATATTATTTCAGCGGCCCACAGACAGTCCACCAAAAAACAGTACTTGGTGTCATCAAGAAATGGGAAGTACTGTCACAACAATATACATCACCCACAGATCTATGAACATCCCGTCCATTCTGGAATTCCTGGCAAGCCTCCATTACGATGAGAGGCTCAGTCATAGTGCCATCAATTGCGCCAGAAGTGCTCTGTCAACATACCTGTGGCAAGGAACAGAGCGGCATTCTGTTGGGACACACCCTGGTAACCAAACTCATGAGGGGCATTTTTAATGTTAATCCCCCAAGAACCAGGTACTCCCAAATATGGGATGTGAGCATTGTACTGACCATGTTAAGAAACTGGTCTCCAGCTACAGCTCTGTCCCTACAGAAACTGACTAAGAAAACAGTCATGCTGATGGCCTTGGTCACGGCACATAGGGTCCAGTCACTACAGAAACTAAGGCTGGACAACATGACTATTTCATCTAGAAATTTAACTTTTCACATCAATGAATTAGTCAAATAAAACAGACAGGGGTCAGCAGGCCTAAAAACAGAATTCAGGGCCTACCCGACAGATGATCGTCTCTGTATTGTAACACACTTACTATTATATGTGGAGTATACTAAGATCATCCGAGGGAAAGAATTGTCACTTTTAATCAGCTACAAACAGCCACTCAAAAAAGTGACAGTCCAGACCATCTCTAGATGGCTAAAACAGGTCCTAATAAAGGCTGGAGTAGACACTAACATTTTTAAATCTCACTCCACCAGGGCTGCAGCTACATCGGCAGCTATGAAGTTGGATGTTCCTATGGACCAAATCCTCAAGACAGCAGGATGGTCAACGGAGAAAACTTTCCAACAATTTTATAACAAACCAGTCATTGAAGCTGGAACATTTGCAGAAACAATTTTAAGTTCTGTAATATAATTTACCCCATAAATAGGGGCTATAATTTGGTGTTAATATATTTATCGTTGGGTTTTCAATATCGTATTGATGTCTAATGATGTTAACACTATTCTCCTCATAATCAAGGCAGATGTGATGCATGGACTTGTTTCCACGGCATGAATTCACAGAGCTTTAAAATCTTCACGTAGTCACTCACGTGACTCCGCAGTAAAATAGTAAGATTAAACGAGAACTTACCAGTTTGAAGTTTGATCGTTATTTTATGAGGAGTAACGTTGAGGGATTACGTGCCCTCCGCTCCCACCCGTGATCATATACTCAACTGGTATCTCTTCTCTAATCTTACTATGTTTAGTCATTACAGTTATCTGTGATTTCACACCGCTGCTTTGAAGAATGACACGCATGCGTCCTGGCGGGGTTCTTCACGTAATCCCTCAACGTTACTCCTCATAAAATAACGATCAAACTTCAAACTGGTAAGTTCTCGTTTAATCTTACTATTTAGAGATACAGCGTGGAAACTGGCCCCTCGGCCCACCGAGTCCATGCCAACCAATGATTGCCCTGTACAGTAGCACTTTTCAACACACTGGGGACAATTTACAAATTCCAGAAGCCAACTAACCTACAAACCTACGTCTTTGGAATGTGGGAGGATACCGGCTCCACGGAGAAAATCCACGCTGTACAAATTCCATACAGACAGCATCTGTATTTAGGATCGAACCCGGGTCCCTGGCGCTGTAAAGCAGCAACTCTACCGCTGTGCCACCCCTTGCAGTGTAAATTTTGATATGAGGTATGAGCCCAACATCCAGACCATTCTCCTCAGAGATTTGTCTTGATGTTTTCTGAAAATGAACACTAGTCTCACTTTCACAGCAAACTCTTTGTACCTGTGCTTAGTTTAGTTTAGTTTAGAGATATATCATGGCAACAGGCCCTTCAGCCCAATAAAGTCCATGCCGACCATCATCACAGGTATACTAATTCTATGCCATCTCAATTTTGCATCCTATACACTAGTAGCAATATGTAGAAGCCAATTAACCTACAAACCTGTACATCTTTAGAATGTAGGATAAAACAGGAGCTCCAGGGGAAAACCAACAAGGTCACAGGGAGAATGTCAAACCTGCCACGTCTACTATCCTACCATAACCAGAGAGCAGTGTTGAACTACTATGTGCCTCTTTGGTGACCCTCAGACTATCCTTGATCGGACTGTGCTGGCTTTATCTTGCACTAAACGTTATTTCCTTATCATGTATCTATACACTGTAAATAGCTCAATTGTAATCATGTATTGTCTTTTCACTGATTGGTTTGCACACAACAAAAGCTTTGTACATGTGACAATAAGCTAAACTGATGAACAAAACTGAAACCTAGATCTGGTGCTGTGAGCCAGCAGCAGCTGTGCCCACTGTGCTGCCCTAAAATCCCTGCCACCTACTGTATGTCGTACATTGGACAATTTTTCAATAGCTCCAATGTCGGACTGAGCCCGAGAAAGCCTGAGAATATTTGCTACATCCACAGTTGTGAGCCATGTGCAATGTGGCAGATAATGTAATGTCTGTGTGCTGCCTGCCACGGTTAATCTCAGTAAAGGTAACCATGAAATTTGGACAAACTCATCTTGTTTTTCAGGGAAGGAAATTTGTCTTCCTTACCTGGTCTGACTGAATATATGACTCCAGACCCATCAATAGTGTTAGCTATTAACTGCTTCCTCAGTTCAGGCACAATTAGGCTTGCACAAAACATGGGGGCAATGTTCAATTTCCACAAATGATTAAATCTATTATGATTTGAAGAATCAATTTCCAGAGTAATTGAATTTTGCCCTTATTAATTTTTTTGCCACCATGCAATTTAAAAACAAAATTAATTTGTAAATTTTGTAAAAATGCCCAGAGTTTTAATTTGATAAGATTATTTTTCGCTTGTCACCTTTATTGTGTTAAAGCCAATACTCAGCCTTAAAGTAATTGGACTGTATTTTAGTGGTGGGATAATTTGCCCCTCCTTTCTTCTACCTTCACATGCTCAAATGTTTAAAAAAAAAAGAACTGTGAGATGTTCAATGATCCACACTATGTGCCCGAAACATTTTCATTATTCTCATGAGTTTGCGGTCTAGTTTAGAGATTGTTTCGAGAAATAGCGCCGAAACAGGCACTTCGGCCCACCGAGTCCGCGCCCAACAGCGATCCCCACACATTAACGCTATCCTACACACACTAGAGACAATCTACAATGATACCAAGCCAATTAACCTATAAACGTGCATGTCTTTGGATTGTGGGAGGGTTCTTTTCAGAATGGCAGGCAGTGGCGAGTGGAGTGCCGCAAGGCTCGGTGTTGGGGCCGCAACTGTTTACCATATATATTAATGATTTGGAAGAGGGAATTAGGAACAACACTAGCAGGTTTGCGGATGACACAAAGCTGGGTGGCAGTGTGAACTGTGAAGAGGATGTTAGGAGGTTGCAGGATGACCTGGACAGGTTGAGTGAGTGGGTAAATGCGTGACAGATGCAGTATAATATAGATAAATGTGAGGTTATCCACTTTGACGGCAAGAACAAGGGGGCGGATTATTATCTCAATGGGGTTAGGTTAGGTAAGGGGGAGGTGCAGCGAGACCTGGGCGTCCTTGTACACCGGTCACCGAAAGTTGGCTTACAGGTACAGCCGGCAATGAAGAAAGCTAATGGAATGTTGGCCTTCATAACAAGAGGATTTCAGTATAGGAGTAAAGAGGTTCTTCTGCAGTTGTATAGGGCTCTGGTGAGACCACATCTAGAGTATTGTGTACAGTTTTGGTCTCCTAATTTGAGGAAGGACATCCTTGTGATTGAGGCAGTGCAGCGTAGGTTCACGAGATTGATCCCTGGGATGGAGGGACTGTCATATGAGAAAAGATTGAAAAGACTAGGCTTGTATTCACTGGAGTTTAGAAGGATGACGTGGATCTTATAGAAACATATAAATTATAAAAGGACTGGACAAGCTAGATGCAGGAAAAATGTTTCCAATGTTGGGCGAGTCCAGAACCAGGGACCACAGTCTTAGAATAAACATTTCTGGACTGATATTTTTGAAATAATTTCAGAAGTTATTAATACAAAACTGGACCCAAACACAAAATTAATAATACTTGGAATATCAGAACAAAGTTTAACACTCACAACAAACCAAAGAAATGTCGTCGACTACAGTATAATAATCGGGAAAAAATTTATATTAAAATTTTGGAAAGGCCCTACAACCACTACAATTAAAATGTGGATTACGGAAATGTCGGAGACCCTATACTTAGAAAGAATTAGACTTGTCTTAATGGACAAACAAGATATTTTCGATAAAATCTGGGCTCCATTCATTAACTATCTGAAGGGATAGATTGGCACAGCACGAGGACCCAACTGAAACTTGAACTCAGGATCAGATGAAAAGCTATACTTTATAATCTACGAACCTATCTCCATTGATGTATTACAGGTAACCCATTCCACCTCCTCTGTTTTTCATTTTTTTTAAATTTGTAACTTTCTACCCTCTCTTTCTCTCTCTTTCTATAAAAAATAAAAACACTAGAAGCAGAAGTAATTGATAATTGAAAATTTTAATAATGTATGACTGATGTATATGAAAAGTCTTTTTACTATAATATGTAACTATACTTTATAATATGTCTACTTCTAATTAAAAAAAAATTTAAAAAAAATTTAAAAAAAAGAATAAAGGGAAGGTCATTTAAGACTGAGGTGAGAAAAAACCTTTTCACCCAGAGAGTTGTGAATTTATGGAATTCCCTGCCACAGAGGGCAGTGGAGGCCAAGTCAATGGATGGATTTAAGAGAGGGTTAGATAGAGCTCTAGGGGCTAGTGGAGTCAAGGGATATGGGGAGAAGGCAGGCACGGGTTATTGATAGGGGACGATCAGCCATGGATGGCGGTGCTGGCTCGAAGGGCCGAATGACCTCCTCCTGCACCTAGTTACTATGTTTCTATGTAAACCGGAGATCCCTGAGAAAACCCACCCACCCTCATCTGTGAAAAGGCATTGACTTGAAATATGAACTCTGTTGTTCTCTACATGAACACTGCCCGCCCTGTTGAGTATTTCTGCTATATGTTCTGATTTATATCTGCTGCAAAGGCTACTGTAATTCATGTAGATTTTGTCTTTATTTTGTTCCCCGTCCTTCTGCGCCGATTAGATTTTATTGGATGAGATTCATCCTCAAGTGTTTTCAAGGTAAGTTTACTGGAGACACATGGATTTGCAAACGCTGGAATCTTGAGCAGAAAAATAGTTATGGAGGAATTCAGCGGGACTGGCAGGAAAAATAGACAGGTGACAATTTGGGTCAGGACCCTTCTTCAGATTGATTCAAATAAGGGGGAGAAAACTGGTCAAAGGATGTGGAAGTGGGACAAAGCCAGCTAAGATGTGGGGGTGAGGGGTGAGGGCTGGGGGTGGGGGTGAGGGGGTGGTGGTGTAGATAGAGTATGTGGTCAGAACCTTGTGCCCAGGATGGAAATATCAATCACTCGAGGGCATAGAACAGTATAGCACATAACAGGCCCTTCAGCCCACAATATATGTGCCAAACATGATGCCAAGACCATGTCTTGTCTACCTGCATACAACACACCATTCCCTGCATATCCATATGCCTTTCCAAAAGTATTTTAAATGCCACTACCGTACCTGCACGGCAGCATGTTCCAGGCACTTGCCACTCTCTATGTAAATAAGTTGCTCCACACATCTCCTTTAAACTTCCCCCCCCCCCCCCCCAATCAAATTCTAATCAAAGAGAGTCTGAGGGTCACCAATGAGGTAGCTAGTAGTTCAACACTGCTCTCAAGTTGAGGTAGGATGGTTCAGTTGCTTGATAACAGCTGGGAAGAAACTGTCCCTGAATCTGGGGATGTGCGTTTTCACACTTCTATACCTTTTGCCTGATGGTAGAGAGGAGAAGAGGGAGTGGCCAGGGTGCGGCTCCTCCATGATTATGCTGCTGGCTTTTCCGAGACAGCATGAGGTATAAATTGAGTCAAGGGAAGGGAGGTTGGTTTGTGTGTTGGTGTGGGCTGCAACCACATTTCGGAAGTTCCTTCCTACACAGATTACAGTGTCATTTGGTTTTACTGCCACATCCTTCTGTGGATATTATTAACTAATCCTACATTAAATTTCTAGATATATTGTGAGGATTTCTTCTGTTACTCAATCTCGAAGACCATTTATAATACCCAATGGCCACGTTGGGTTTAATATCACAAATGCAATGACAATAAAAGATATATTATTATATTATTATTATTATATCACAAATTGTGGGTTTGGGCCTCATTTCAGCATTATAGAAATTTCCTGTCAGACAATTGCAATAAGCATACAACACAGTATATAGCGCAGGTAGACAAAAATGCTGGAGAAACTCAGCGGGTGAGGCAGCATCTATGGAGCGAAGGAAATAGATGCTGCCAAACTTGCTGAGTTTCTCCAGCATTTTTGTCTACCTTCGATTTTCCAGCATCTGCAGTTCCTTCTTAAACAGTATTTAGCGCTGCTGTTTGTTGAGATCCAATTAGTAGCACAAATCAGAAGCAGAACAGATCGCATAGCTGCAAATTGACGTTTATCGGGCACAAACACCCCAGAAACAAACTCCACCTCCTGACTGGCTTCCACTCCCATGGAATATGGCACACAATAATATGTCCTTGATCCTTCCCACAGCACAATTGTGGATGGCGAGTAGTTTCCTTTTCTGTTGAATTATCAATCACATCCAAGGTACAGCCTTCCTGGTCAGTTAGAAATAGAAACATAGAAAAAATAGAAAAATAGGTGCAGGAGTAGGCCGTTCGCCCCTATGAGCCAACACTGCCCATTCAATATGATCATGGCTGATCATCTACCCCAATCAGTTCCCCCCGTTCCTGCTTTTTCCCCATATCCCTTGATTCTTTTAGCCCCAGAGCTAAATCTAACTCTCTCTTGAAAACATCCAGTGAATTGGCCTCCACTGCCTTCGGTGGCAGACAATTCCACAGATTCACAAGTCTCTAGGTGTAAGTCTTTCAAGCTGATAAACACTGTTTTCACACAAGCACGCTCTTCCAGGAGGAAGAGCTATATTCAGACAAAATAAAACAACAAAAATTGTTAAATCTATTATATGCTTGCCATAGAGGGAGTACAGCGAAGGTTCACCAGACTGATTCCTGGGGTGTCAGGACTTTCATATGAAGAAAGACTGGATAGACTCGGCTTGTACTCGCTAAAATTTAGAAGATTGACTCGCCATCTTATAGAAACTTACAAAATTCTTAAGGGGTTGGACAGGCTAGATGCAGGAAGATTGTTCCCGATGTTGGGGAAGTCCAGAACTAGGGGTCACAGTTTAAGAATAAAGGGGAAATCTTTTAGGACTGAGATGAGAAAAATATTTTTTACACAGAAAGTGGTGAATCTCTGGAATTGTCTGCCATAGAATGTAGTTGAGGCCAGTTCATTGGCTATATTTAAGAGGGAGTTAGACGTGGCCCTTGTGGCTAAAGGGACAAGGGGGTATGGAGAGAAGGCAGGTACAGGATACTGAGTTGGATGATCAGCCATGATCATATTGAATGGCAGTGCAGGCTCGAAGGGCCGAATGGCCTACTCCTGCACCTATTTTCTATGTTTCTATGTTTCTATGCTAAAAAAACAGACTAATAAATAAATAATAATGCAAAGTCAAAAAATAATGCCCACAAGTCTTTATAGTTTGGAGCCTATTTGAGGTTGTGGTGTTCAATAGCATGATTGTTGTGGGGAAGAAGCTGCTCCTTAACTTGGACGTTACAGTTTTCAGGCTCCTGTACTTTTTTCCCGATGGCAGGCGTGAAATGTGAGTGCGGTCAGGGTGGTGTGGGTCTCTGATGACTGGCTTTTTGAGGCAGTGAATCTTGTAGATCCCTTCAATGGTGAGGAGGTCAGTACTCGTGATGGACTGGGCCGTGTTCACCGCTCTCTTTCATTCCTGGCCGTTCGAATTGCCGAACCAGGCAGTGATGCAACCGGTCAATATGCTCTCTACTGTACACCTGCAGAAGTTCCAGGGAGGATTCACTGACATACCGAATCTCCTCAATCTTACAAGGAAGTAGAGGCATTGTTGGGGTTTCTTTATGGTTGTATCATGATGGCAGTGTGTTGGGTCCAGGGCAGATCTTCAGAGAAACGCAAGCACGGGAATCCGAAGCTTTTGACTCTCTCCACCACTGTCCTGTCATTAAAAACAGGTTTCTGGATCCTTGTTCTTCCTCTTCACAATCCGTTCCTTGGTCTTACTGATGTTGAGGGCAAAGTCGTTGTTCTGGCGCCATTCGGTCAGTCGGTCGATCTCCCTCCTATACTCTGACTCATCGTCATCTGTATTTCGTCCAACAATGGTGCCATCGTGGCAAAATTGAAGATGGAGTTCAAACTGTGTCCGGCTACACAGTCGAGAGTATAGAGTGAGTAGAGCAGGGGGCTGAGCACGCAGTCTTGAGGTGCTCCCATGCTGCTGGTTATCAAGGAGAAAGAGTTCCTGCCACTCATACAAATGTTCTTCTGTTGATGAGGAAGTCGAGGATCCAGTTGCAGAGGGATGTGCAGAGACCCAGTTCTGTGAGGTCGGTAACCAGTTCGGAGGGGATGATGGTGTTAAATGCCGAGCTGTAGTCTATAAATACCAGCCTGACGTATGCGTTTTTATTATCCAAGTGGTCTAGTGCAGAGTGGAGAGCCAGTGAGATTGCATCCTCTGTTGACCTGTTGTGGCGGTAGGCAAATTGTATTGAGTCCAGGTTCTTATTTAGGTAGGAGTTGCCATGCATCATAACCAACCTCTCAAAAGCACTTAATCACCACAGACGTTAGTGCCACCGGTCGCTAGCCATGTCACCTTACTGTTGGCGAGAGGCATGTCACTTTGGGCACCGGTATTATTGATGAAGGCTAATGCACTAAAAACCACCTAAGATAGACTCAAAGTGCTGGAGTTGACCACTTTGATACCTGAGGTGCACTCTCTTTCTTAGGTTATCCTTTTTCCCTTTATGTACTTAAAATCTCAGATTATCCTTATGCTATCTGCCAGAGCTATCTCCTGTCCCCTGTTTGCCCTCCTCATTTCCTTTTTCAACTTGCTCTTTAGTTCTTGAAATTCCCCCAGGGATACACTTGATCCCAGCTGCTTCTACCTGCCCCATGCCTCACAGGTTTATGTTCACAAATTAGAGGAGTACAATTAGGCCATTCGGCACATCGAGTCCACTCCGCCATTCAATCATGGCTGATCTCTGCCTCCTAATCCCATTTTCCTGCCTTCTCCCCACAACCCTTGACACCTTCTTAAGGGCCTGTCCCATTTACGCGGCCTTGGCTCACAAATTACGCGACCTCGTGGTCGCTTGAGGCGTATGGGCACCGTATATGGCCGTGCAGGGCCGGTCCAACTTAGAAGCGCGGAGTTGTGCGGGGCTGGTCCCGACATCGCGTGGGGCTCCGAAATTCTGTCAGTGGCCAAAATCTTCGCGCGCCAACGGCCTGTCGGCATGCAGGCGCATTGCGGTCGTACGCAGCGTCTTGACGGCGTACGCCTAGCGAGTGGCGTTGCGCGGTGACGTCACCGCCCGGCATGGCGTTGCGTGATGACGTCACCGCCCGACGCCGTGCGACGCCAAAATTCAGTCGGCCCACCTCCTGCCGAGTTGATTGGTCAGCATGATACAAATTACTTCACGCGCGAATTTAGCGCGTACTTAACGCGTACTTAGCGAGAACTTCGCGAGAACTCCGCTTCCGTTTGGTCGCGCCAAACGAAAGCAATTGCATGCAAATGGGACAGGCCCTTTTGACATGCTTAAGACCTCTATTTCCCTAGTCCTCCAAGCTTCCTTACGCTCATCTGCCTTGCCCTTCACTCTAACATATAGCCCACTACTCCAGAAATATCATATTTAAAGCATAACTATTTGCTTGTATAATCTATACTGGGATGGAACCTTCTTGAATATCATATTAGATCATGAATCATAATTTCTGAAATAGTTGATTTTTTCACTTAAAAAAGAAATTAAGATAATCAATTTATTTGTTGAAGCATAAAGCTATAAAAGTCTAACAAAACCCTAGCTATTAAAATTGATTTATTTTATACCCAGGCTTACTTCAGAAGCCAAATACAATTTCTAAAAATCTCAGTAAATTATTTTATCTTTTCATGTAAATCTATGCTTCCCCTTCTTGTTAGTGCTATTGTTATTTTGTCACCTTGCCACATCCATTCCTTGCTTTCATGCCACTTCTTGGCAATCATCCTTAGAGAGAAAACAATTGAGAAATGTAATTTCACAGATTACATAAATTATTGGTAGTTGTTAATACTTTTGGATGTTTGATGAATTAATTTGTCAGCTCTGCAGACTCCTGATTCTTGCAATATCAGTGGACTAAGGCTTCAGATGATAGCTATTCAACGTCCTCAAAATGTCTGTAAAGGGCCTGACCCACTATACGAGTTTACCCAAGAGCTCTCCCGAGTTTAAAAAAAAATCAAACTCGTGGTAAGTACCTAGAATGTATGTAGCGGGTACGTCGGAGCTCGGAACGTCTCTTGGCGGCTCGTAACGCTAACGGCAGGTACTCGGGAAAAGCGGTAAGCTAGTGAAGATTTTTCAACTTGTTGAAAAATGTCCACGAGAGCCCCGAGTACCTACGAGCGGCTATTACAGTAATTCTCTGAGTTCGAATCAGGGGAAACTCGGGAGAACTCTTGAATTACCTCGTACAGTGGGACAGGCCCTTTACTTAGAGGCTAATACTTGTGAATTATTGTTTAGGACATATAATCCAGGACAAGATAATATAGTTCGAGTCATAGAATCAATCAGCGCAGCAACAGGCTCTTCAGCCCAACTCATCCATGCTGACCAAGATGCCCCATACAAGCTAGACCTAGCTAGGCATCTTTCATTGTCCAAAACTGAACACAATACTCCGAACACAGCCTCACTAACATCTTGTACAACTGTAACATCACGACCCAAATTCTATGCATAGAAAGGAACTGTAGATGCTGGTTTCAACCGAAGATAGAGTCCAGAGAGTGTTGGAGTAACTCAGCGGGTCAGACAGCATTTCTGGAGAAAAAAGATGGGTGATGTTTCAGGGTGGAACCCTCTTCAGATAGGTTCTGACCCAAAACATCACCCGTCCTTTTTCTCCAGAGATGTTGCCTGACCTGCTGAGTTACTCCAGTACCGTGCGTCTATCTTCAACCAAACTTCTATATTCAATACAATAACTTATGATAGCTAACATGCCAAATACCTTCTTCATCAACTATGGTGCCACTGTCAGGGGACTATGTACTTGTATTCCTAGATCAATCTGCTCTACAAGGCCATTGAATTGTGAAGCCCCGCCCTAGTTAGACTTCACAAAATGAAACAAAATGAAACAACTCATACTTATCACAATTAAACTCCATTAGCCGTTCCTTGGCATTCTTCCCCAGCTGATCATTAAACTTTAATTGTCATTCAGGTATACACATAGACACAGTGCACATTGAACGAAATTTCGTTGCATTGACTCTTCAAAGTAGCAGCAGAATATATCATTTATATCAGGCGATCAGTAAAAGCGCTTAGTGTGTCCATAAAAAGTGCTTCATGTGCATAGTTCTGTAAAATAGATATGTAGGAAAGGTTTTAAAAGTGGCAATGTATAAGAAAGTTCTAGCCTCGGTTTGATTGTGAGTTCAATAGTCTTATGTCCTGGGGGATGAAGCTGTTGCAGAACCTGGTTGTCCCGCTCTTCATGCTGCAGTACCTCCTCCCAGAGTTCAGCAATGTAAACAGTCCATATTGTGGGTGTGTGGGGGCTCTGGTAATGCCCTTAGCTCTTGTCCCACTGTACATCTTGATATTGCTCTTCACTATCTACCATAAGACCTATTTTACGATGCGATACAATGCAATGGAACTTTATTTATCCCAGGAGGGAAATTGATCTGCTAACTGTCATGAAACACAAGACACATGAAACATTAAATTAAAGTGATGCGTGGAAAGGATTTGTGATGTGCAAAGGTTGGGGAGGGGGGGGGGGGGGGTCAGTCTACCCCACGACAGAAGGGGGAGGAATTGTACATTTTGATAGCCACAGAGAAGAAGGTTCTCCTGTGGCGTTCTGTACTGCATCTTGGTGGAACCAGTCTGTTGCTGAAGGTGCTCCTCAGGTTGACCAGCATGTCATGGAGGGGGTGAGCTGTATTGTCCAAGATGTTCCACAGTTTGAGGAGCACCCTCCCCTCCAAGACCACCTCCAGTGAATCCAACTCCGCCCTCAGGACGGAGCCAGCCGTCCTGATGAGTTTCTTAATCTTATTGGCGTCTGCGGCTTTTGTCTTGCTGCCCCAGCACATGACAGTGCAGAAGAAGGCTCTGGCTACCACCGATTGGTAGAACATTTGTAGCATCTTAGTGCAGATGTTGAAGGAGCGGAGCCTTCTAAAAAAGTACAGCCGGCTCTGTCCCTTCTTGTACAGGGGCTCAGCGTTCCTGGACCAGTCCAGTTTACTGTCCAGGTACACTCCAAGGTATTTGTACTCCCTGGTAAACTGACTTTTAATGAAGTCTGCAAACTTTCCTTGTGCATTCAGATCCAAATCAATGAGAAAAAGCAATGGCCCCAACATTGGTCGCTGAGGCACACCATTAATCCCAGGCCTCCAGACTGATAAACAACCTTCCTCAGCCCCCAGCTTCCTCAGCTTCTTTCCATGAAGCCAATTCCGTACCTAGTCTGGAATCCTCTGTCTACCTCTGGCTGGATCCCAATGCGATCCAACCATCCTGAGCAACCTACCATGAGGAACCTCATCAAAGACATTACAAAAGGCCCTGAGTTTTCTGCCTTCTTGGTTACTTCTTCAAAAAACATAATATTGTTTGTGAGGCTTGACAACCCACTTAAACACAACCATGCTGATATCAGCCCTTGGCTGCCCAAATGCATGTCTGTCCTATCTCTGAGAAACCTCTCCAGTAACTTTCCTACCACAATGGGTTAGCTTACTGGTCTATAATTCTCTAGTTTTCCATTGCAGTCCCTCTTAAATAGGGGCACAATAATGGTTACCCTCCAGTCTTCAGGCACTCCACCCGTGTTTAAGAATGATTTATATATCCCAGCTAGACTCCTGCAATCTCACCTCTAGCTTCCCACAGTATTCTTAGATAGATCTGATCAGGCCAAGGATATGTCTTAGGACATCCAGCATCTCCTCGACTGTAATGTCCTGAAGACATCCCCAAGACTGTTTCAAGACTGCCTTCTTTACTCCTTATTTGGCTGTGCACTCCTTACTGTGCAGTCAAATACAAATACAACTCAATTTACAAATTTGCAAACAATATGACCGTAGTGGGCTGAATATCAAATAATGATGAGATGGAGTACAGGAAGGAGGTGGAGAACCTTCAATGGTTCAATGATCCTTTATTGTCACGTGTACCGAGGTACATTGAAATTTGATTTACCATACAGTCATACCAAAAAAGCAACAAGATACAAAACTACATAAAGATTAAACATGAACAGCCACCACAGCGGCGTGTGAGAATCCACACAGCATAAGCGGATACTCACAGCCATCAGTTCAATGTCCGGGCCACACACACCCTCCTTCACCGTGATGTGACCAGAGTTGTACCGACCGTTGTCACTCTCTCTGCAGTCCCGGTCCGCCCCAACAGTCAGAAAGCCGTCCACATTCGCACCAGACTCCAGGATATTCTCATGGTGCGATCAAACACGGAGATCACTGCACTCACAGCAATCGCTCCGAGTCCCCACCAGCGCAGGCAGCACATCCATCTTGTTTCTTGGCAACCTCGCATTCCCCACTGTGATGGAAGGCAAATAACTTACACCTTTTTCCTCCTTTTCTCCCGCGGTCGGGGCGATCGAAACAACCGCAGTCGGGGCGATCGAAGCCCCCACATCGGGGCGATCGAAACCCCCGCAGTCGGGGCGATCGAAACAACCGCAGTCGGGGCGATCGAAGCCCCCGCATCGGGGCGATCGGGCTCCCACGATCGGGGCGGTCGAAGCTCCTGTGGTTGGAGCTCCAGAAGTCGTTCCCTAACAAAGGGACCGCCGGCTTCACGATGTTAAGGCCGCAGTACGGACGGAGATACGATACGGAAAAAGACGCATCTCCATCGAGGGAAGAGATAAAAGAGATAAAAGAGTGTCCCCCAATCTTGTAATCTGGCACCAAGACAACAACCTTTCCCTCAACATCAGCAAGACAAAGGAGATTGTGATCGACTTCAGGAAGCAAAGCGGTTCACATACTCCTGTATACATTGACCGTGCCAAAGCAGAGATGGATGACAGCTTCAAGTTCTTAGCAGTAAATATCACCAGCAATAGACACACAAAGCTGGAGTAACTCAGCGGGTCTGGCAGCATCTCTGGAGGGAAGGAATGAGGAAAGTTTCTCTCCAGTAATGATGCCTGTTACTCCAGCTTTTTTTGTCGACCATTGGCTTAAACCAGCGTCTGCAGTTCCTTCCTACACAATATCACCAGCAATTTGTCCTGGACCAGCCATGTCAAAGCACACCAACGCCTCTACTTCCTTAGAAGGCTTAGGATGTTTGGCACGTCTCCTACAACTCTCACCGGATTCTGCAGATGCGCCATAGAAAGCATTTTATCAGGATGCGTCATAGCTTGGTCTGGGTACGTCTCCATCCAGGACCGCAAGAAATTCCAGAGAATTGTGAACACAACCCAGACCATCCCACAAACCAACCATCCATTGACTCCATCTACACTTCCCGCTGCCTCAGCAAGGCCACCAGCATAATCAAGGACGAATCTCACCCCGGTCACTCTCTCCTCACCCCTCTCCTTCAGGCAAGAGATAGAAAGTGTGAAAACACACAAGTCCAGATTCAAGGACGGTTTCTTCCCAACTGTTATCAGGCAACTATCCTATCACCAACTAGAGAGCGTTCCTGACCTACCATCAACCTCATTTGGAAAACCCTTGGACTTCTTTTATCGGACTTTATCTTGCACTAAAGGTTTTTCCCTTTATCCTGCATCAGTACACTGTGAACGGCCTGATTATAATCATGTACAGTCTTTTCGCTGACTGGATAGCACGCAACAAAAAAACCTTTTCATTGTACCTTGGTACACATGACAATAAACTATCAACAATGAACAATCAACTAACAAAGACTTTAAAGGGCTGATTTTAAGGTCAGTGATGAGCACTGTCGCTTTGCTGCTGCTTTTGATGAAAAAACCTGATTTTCATTAGTCCTCCCAATTGAAATCACTGAGAGGAGATTTTCTTCAAAGGCTTTGCATTACTGCTAAGTCCTTCGGTGTCATTTTAAGCAGAACAAGGGGTATCCAAAAAGGAACTGCTCAAAATTGAATTTAAAAAATAGAAAACTGGCCTCAACTTCAGTCAAAAACCACTTAATGTTTCTGAGACATTAGTTCCTTAACTTTTTTCATTAAAATGTAATAATCCACTATACACTTAAATAAATTAAGAAACTCAAACATACTCTCAAACATAAAACATTTTAATATACGCTTAAATACTTTCTGTTAAAAATCAATTGACAAAACAATAGTAAACTTCAGGAGCAATCCTCGAAAAGATATATGACACAAACTGCTGGAGTAACTCAGTGGGTCAGGTGGCACAGCGGTAGAGTTGCTGCCTTACAGCGCCAAGAACCGGGGTTCAACCTTGTCTAACGCCGCTGTCTGTATGGAGTTTGTACATTTTCCCCGTGACTGCATGGCATTTCTCTGGGAGCTCCTGTTTCCTCCCACATTCCAAAGACGTCCAGGATTATAGGTTAATTGGCTTTGGTAAAATAATTGTAAATAGTAAGATTAAACGAGAACCTACCAGTTCGAAGTTTGATCATTATTTTATGAGGAGTACGTTGAGGGAATACGTGAAGAACCCCGCCAGGACGCATGCGTGTCATTCTTCAAAGCAGCGGTGTGAAATCACAGATAACTGTAATGACTTAAACATAGTAAGATTAGAGAAAGAAATACCAGTTGAGTATATGATCATGGGTGGGAGCGGAGGGCACGTATTCCCTCAACGTACTCCTCATAAAATAATGATCAAACTTCGAACTGGTAAGTTCTCGTTTAATCTTACTATTTTACTTCGGAGCCACGTGAGTGACTACGTGAAGATTTGAAAGCTCTGTGATTTCATGCCGTGGAAACGAGTCCATGCATCACATCTGCCTTAATGACTGTAGGAGGAATTGTGTCAACATAATTTAGACATGAATCCGACATTAAAATCAATGAAATTTATTAACACAAATTATAACCCCTATTTATGGGGTAAATTAAAGTACAGAACTTAAAATTGTTTCTGCAAATGTTCCAGGTTTCATGACTGGTTTATTATAAAATAGTTGGAATGCTTTTTCCCCTGACCATCCTGCTGTCTTGAGGATTTGGTCCATTGGTACATCCAACTGCATAGCTGCCGATGTAGCTGCAGCCCTGGTGGAATGAGATTTTAAAATATTAGTATCCACCCCAGCCTGTGTTAGAACCTGTTTCAGCCATCTTGAGATGGTCTGGACCGACACTTTTTTGTGTGGTTGCTTATGGCTGACTAAAAGTGCCTTCTCATTGCCTCTGATGATTTTCGTTTTGTCCATGTATAACGACAAATGTTTTACTATACAGAGACGATCATCTGTTGGGTAAGACCTAAATTCGATATTGAGGCCCGCTGATCCCTGTCTGTTCTGCTTTACTAATTCATAAATATGAAACGTAATATTTTCAGATGAAGAAGTCATGTTGTCCAGTCTTAATTTATGTAATGACTGTACCCTTTGTGCCGTGAACAATGCCATTAGCATGACTGTTTTTAATGTCAGTCTATGTAGGGACAGAGTTGTTGCTGGAGACCAATTCCTGAGCATCTTCAGGACAATACTCACATCCCATATTTGGGAGTACCTGGTTCTTGGGGGATTGGTATTAAAAATTCCCCTCATAAGTTTTGTTACCAGTGGGTGAGTTCCAACAGAGTGAAGCTCTGTTCCTTGCCATAGATAAGTTGATAAGGCACTTATGGCGCAGTTGATGGCACTATAACTGAGTCCCTCATCATAATGGAGGCCTGCCAGGTATTCCAGAACAGACGGGATGTTCATATCTCTGTAGGTGATGCTGTTTTTGTTACAATACATCTCCCACTTCCTGATATAGACCAGACACTGTTTTTTGGTGGACTGTCTTTGGGCCGCCGAAATCATGTTCACTGTTCGGTCCGTCAGTCCCAGCTGTAGTAGAGTTATTTTTATACTCTACAAATTAATAAATTCAAATAGTTATGGCATGGGTGGCTATCCCTTGTTACGGGATGAACCAACAAGTCTGGTCTATTCGGGATGGTGATGCCTGGTTCTAATACCATGTTCAGTATCACTGGGAACCATGGTTGAGTAGGCCAATCGGGTACTACCAAAATACCAGACGCAGAGTCCTGCTGTATTTTCCTTAATACCCGACTGATGAGGCAGAAAGGAGGGAATGCATAAAAAAACAATTTCCCCCAATGCAGCGAAAATGCATCTGTTGCCGCTGCCCCAGGGTCTGGTTCCCATGAAACATAATTTGATAACTGGTGATTAAGCCTGGATGCGAATAGATCGATATCTGGTGTTCCATATCGTGCTGTAATATCAGCAAATAATTTTTTATTCAACATCCATTCAGTGTTTTCATTAAATTTGCGTGCCCTGGTGTCTGCCACTAAATTTAGTTTACCTGGTAGGTAAGTAGCTGAAATCCAAATATCTCTCTGGATACACCACTGCCAAATTATATTAGCCAGATTGTCACATGATGTCGATTTGTTTCCACCCATGTGGTTGATATATGCTACCACGGTGGTATTGTCAATCTGTAGTCTAACATGCTGGTGATATGACCCAGTACAATATGACTTTAGGCCATAGAATGCACCCAACATTTTCAGGTAGTTTATGCCCAGTGTTAGTAATAATGATGCCTCCTGAGCAGTCCATCTACCTCCACAGCTGGAGATGGAATTGGTGGCACCCCAACCAAGTGCACTGGCATCAGTTTGTAGCACCATTGAAGGGTTGCTGATAATGATTGGATTGAAACAAAGCCAAATGTTTTCTATCCACCATTTTAGTTCCATTATAGCTTTGATTGGTAGCTTCATTGGTCTGTCAAAATGACCAGCATTAATTTTGAGTGCTTGTATTTTTGTCCTCTGTAAATTTTGGTAATGTAAAGGTCCAAATTGTGTGGCTGGAAAGGCAGCCACCATTTTGCCAATTACTTTTGCTACCAATCTGATGGATGGTTTACTGATGTCAATGAGGTTATTGCAAGCCTCTGTTAAGTCTATAGCCTTTCCCTTTGGCAAAGTCACCGACATGTGAACTGAGTCAATGGTGAACCCCAAATAGTCCATTGTAGTGGAAGGCGTTAATTTAGATTTAACTGGATGGATAATAAACCCCAGTTTTTCAAATAACTGTTTTGTGGCTATTACAGTTTGTTTGGCCAATTCCAAAGTTTTGTCCACAATAAGTATGTCATCTAGATATGCCATGACCATGTGTTTTCATTTCCGTAAAAACGCTAGGGCTGGTTTCAAAATTTTAGTGAACAGCCTGGGGGCTGATGTTAACTCATTTGGCAGCGCTCTATACTGCCATAGCTGTCCCAACCAGTTGAATTTTAAGAAACATCTGTGGTCACCTCGTATAGGCACTGAATAGTAAGCATATTTTAAATCGATGCTAGCCATGAAGTAACCTTTGGAAATCAATTGTTTAGCAGTAACAAAGGTTTCCATTTTAAAATGAATATATTGTACAAATGTATTCAATTTGGTCAGATCTATGATGATGCGATAACCACCATCTTTTTTGTTTTTGGTAAATATATTGGACACGAATTCTAGCGGTTCGTGTTGGGATTTTTCAATTACACCTTTTGCGTAAAGCCTCTCCAGTTCAGCTTGCGCTTCTGATTTCTCTTTACCAGAAAGTACGAACATTCGGTTCGGTATATGTTGAACTGGAGGGCTGTACTTGTGTATAAATTCTATTGTATATCCCTGGATACTGCTTAAAATATAAGTATCGGTAGTTAACATACTCCATGCATCCAGAAAGGAGTGTAATCTCCCCCCAACCTCCATGCTCCCTGTATTTTGTAGGGAACCAGACCCACCTACCTCCATAGTTACCAGTGGCAGGTTTACTTCTTTTTGTAAATCCTTCGTTGATGTTGAGGCGGTGGTGTCTGGATTTGTGGTTTGGTCGATCTTGGAGGTTCGCGTATCTTCCAAGAAGGCCGGCCTGGGCCATGGCCTAAAAAAGACTCATGTTTGGTGTACCGGACCTTCGAGCTTTCACCAGTCGGTCTTGTTCTACTGGTGGGTGCGTAGGGATGCTGTCTGTGGCTGTAGTGGGTTTTTGATGAAGTCCCTTTTATGAGTCCCAGGGTTTTTGCTTCCTCATCGAGCTCCTTGACTTGCTTCGATAGGTTACCTCCAAATAGTAGTATTGGTGGTTTTATGTTCCCAGGTTTGCACAGACCCGCACATTTCGGATTTAAAGTGGATCGGATGGCATTCTTCCTGATGCTATTTATCTCGTATTGAGTGTTGCAAAGCAATGCCAGTGCATCCTGTTGGTCCTGGGATATGTCCTTTTCATCCACTGTGCGGGCGAATGCTGTTATCCCTGCTGTTAGGAGTTTTAATACCTTTTGGAGTTTGACATCCATGCCTCTAACTCCTATTCCAATATGTTTCCATATGCAAGTATTGACTACTGGAACATTCAGGGATATACAGTTGCCCGGTGCCAGGTGTCTTGACGTGGTGTCCAATACAGCCTGTTCTTGTAGCTGGTTAAAGGACATATAATCTATACTGGCAGCAAGCTTTTGCTCCAGGTTTTGGCCAGTCTGGTCTGGCTGTATGAAGTTGGACACCATGTCCAGCAGATTTTCTCGTTCCTGCATCCCCTGCACACTTGATTTTTCTTCTGCGAACCCCTCTTCAGGATCAGCCCAGTACTGACCCCCAGTGCTCCCTTCTGATGAGGGAGAAGCACTGTGCAGCCCTACAAGAGTGACTCGACTCCATCTCCCGGAGCCTGTCACGTTGGAGCAAATGCTCCACACACCGCTTCATCCGGCTCCAGCGCTCACGGTCGCTGGCCGCCCACGGTTGCTCAAAGTCGGACTCCTCTGAGTCCACGACTTTGTTAGTTTTTTGTCTTGCCTTACCGCCCGGCCGCGGAGTGGATCTGGCCGGTGCGGAGGCGACATCGGGCACAGCTGATCCCATTATCGGTGATTCAAGTGCCGCCGGCCGCTGCTGGTTGCCCGCTACTCCGCGGTCCTCCCCCATCAGCTTTGTCGCAGCCCTTGTTGCTTTCTTTGACTTGTCCATGCTTCCCACCTGTAAGTTGGTATAGGAAACACACAAAAAGACCGCAGAGTAAACTCTTACCTGCTGGTTTCAGCTTTTTACACTGCCGCTGCGGGGGAACGTCGTTCCACCCCACCTGACGTTTCGCAATGCGTGTAGCGATATGACACGCATGCGTCCTGGCGGGGTTCTTCACGTTGTCACTCACGTGACTCCGAAGTAAAATTGTCTCTGGTGTGTAGGATAGTGCTAGTGTATGGAGATCACTGGACAGCATGTATTGGGTGGGCCGAAGGGCCTTTTTCCACACCGTATCAAACCCGGATCAAACTCTAAACTCGAAAGCATCTTTGGAGAATATGGAGAAGTGATGTTTTGGGTCAGGATCTTTCATCCCATTTCAGTGTGTTTTTGTTATAAACTGGCTTTCAATTCTTTGTTTCTACACTATTTTAAATTGTTAACTTTTTTCTAACAGTCATCTTAGATTACCAAATTTCACCTGCAGCCAGCTGTTGCCTTTGGTTTCAATTAGGGAGAGAAGATCCTTTGCACATTCACAGAGCTGGCAAGATTTTGCAGTGGATGCCATACATCTGGCCATATAGCCTAACCCCAGCTTGAGCCAGCTGCTGAGCACTGAATTGCTGAAAGCAATCTACGGCTTAACATATGTACATCCAGAACATGTGCAGCTGCTTGCCAATTCTAGTGATGGCAACCGATGATAGTTTTACATCTTTATGCTGGAATATTCATCCCTGTAAGACCACCTGATCATAGAATCATAGAATCATAGAAAGTAGGTGCGAGAGTAGACCATCAGGTCCATCGAGCCCACACCGCCATTCACTCATGGCTGAACACTAAACAGACACACTTACCCACAAACAGTAGACACAAGACACAGAACACAAGACACTACCCTTCCCTTTATACCGCTATCACCCCTCTCCACCCCAAGAACCGCGTGATCTCCTGGGGGAGGCAAAAAACCGGATAAAAACCCAGGTCCAATTCGGGAAAAAAATCCGGGAAATTCCTCTCCGACCCCAATCCAGGCGATCGACACTTGTCCAGGAGATCACTCAGGTCTACTATACTAACCATACCTAGGTCCATATCCCTGCCCTCTCCCCGTAGCCCCTTATCCCCTTGGCAGCTAAAAAACCATCTATTTTTGACTTAAATAAATTTAACGTTTCTGCTTCCACTGCTCCCTGGGGCAGTGAATTCCACAAACTAACCACCCTCTGGGTGAAGAAGTTCTTCCTCATCTCAGTTTTAAAAGAGCCCCCCCTCACTCTGCAACTATGTCCCCTAGTTCTAGCCTCCCCGATCATTGGGAACATCCTCGGTGCATCCACCCGATCAAGGCCCCTCACGATCTTACACGTTTCAATGAGATCGCCTCTCATTCTTCTAAACTCCAAAGAGTAGAGTCCCAGCTTACTCAACCTTTCCTCATATGTCAATCCCCTCATTGCAGGAATTAATCTTGTAAACCTTCGCTGCACTGCCTCCAGGGCTAGTACATCCTTTCTTAAGTATGGACCCCAGAACTGTACACAGTATTCCCTAGCCTCCCTTAGCTCACTGTACCCTTACTAAATCACTGTACCTTTAACCAAAAAGCAGAAATGCTAACCTGAGGTTGCACCCAATCAGCTGCTTCCTCTAGTCTGCTCCCACCAATCAGCGGCTTCCCCAGAAACCCTCCCTATGGAGTGTGGAACGTCACGGGATTTGGTAAGCTCTGACCCTCCACCGCTGCCTCCAACGGTCCTGGGTCTCCGCGTGAACAAGCCCCGTGCCCGACTCAAGCCCCCACCGCTCTGACCCTCCACCGCTGCCTCCAACGGTCCTGGGTCTCCGCGTGAACAAGCCCCGTGCCCGACTCAAGCCCCCACCGCTCCGACCCTCCACCGCTGCCTCCAACGGTCCTGGGTCTCCGCGTGAACAAGCCCCGTGCCCGACTCAAGCCCCCACCGCTCCGACCCTCCACCGCTGCCTCCAACGGTCCTGGGTCTCCGCGTGAACAAGCCCCGTGCCCGACTCAAGCCCCCACCGCTCCGACCCTCCACCGCTGCCTCCAACGGTCCTGGGTCTCCGCGTGAACAAGCCCCGTGCCCGACTCAAGCCCCCACCGCTCCGACCCTCCACCGCTGCCTCCAACGGTCCTGGGTCTCCGCGTGAACAAGCCCCGTGCCCGACTCAAGCCCCCACCGCTCCGACCCTCCACCGCTGCCTCCAACGGTCCTGGGTCTCCGCGTGAACAAGCCCCGTGCCCGACTCAAGCCCCCACCGCTCCGACCCTCCACCGCTGCCTCCAACGGTCCTGGGTCTCCGCGTGAACAAGCCCCGTGCCCGACTCAAGCCCCCACCGCTCCGACCCTCCACCGCTGCCTCCAACGGTCCTGGGTCTCCGCGTGAACAAGCCCCGTGCCCGACTCAAGCCCCCACCGCTCCGACCCTCCACCGCTGCCTCCAACGGTCCTGGGTCTCCGCGTGAACAAGCCCCGTGCCCGACTCAAGCCCCCACCGCTCCGACCCTCCACCGCTGCCTCCAACGGTCCTGGGTCTCCGCGTGAACAAGCCCCGTGCCCGACTCAAGCCCCCACCGCTCCGACCCTCCACCGCTGCCTCCAACGGTCCTGGGTCTCCGCGTGAACAAGCCCCGTGCCCGACTCAAGCCCCCACCGCTCCGACCCTCCACCGCTGCCTCCAACGGTCCTGGGTCTCCGCGTGAACAAGCCCCGTGCCCGACTCAAGCCCCCACCGCTCCGACCCTCCACCGCTGCCTCCAACGGTCCTGGGTCTCCTTGGAGAAGCCCACTCGGCACCAAACAGATGAGATGTTAGGGACCAGTAGAGCCAAGGCCCGGAGGGCAAGGAGCATCACCACTCCACTAGGGTCCGTAGGGGAAGGAACGGCTCTGCTGTCAGCGACCGGAGGACTGGTGACGGGATCTAGGGAGTGGGTAGGGCTGAAGATGTCCTGGTTAGGTTGACAATAGACAATAGACAATAGGTGCAGGAGTAGGCCATTCGGCCCTTCGAGATCATGTCTGATCATCCCCAATCAGTACCCCGTTCCTGCCTTCTCCCCATATCCCCTGACTCCGCTATTTTAAAGAACTCTATCTAGCTCTCTCTTGAAAGCATCCAGAGAACCCCCCTCCACCGCCCTCTGAGGCAGAGAATTCCACAGACTCACCACTCTCTGTGAGAAAAATTGTTTCCTCGTCTCCATTCTAAATGGCTTACTCCTTATTCTAGGGTTGCTCCTAGGCCTGGCCAACCTGGCCATCCGCGAATGAGGTGGAAGAGGGCTTTGTCCGAGCCGTATGCTTGCCTCTTTACCGTGGTTACGTTCGCGCCTGGGTGGTGTTAGAGGGGGACACAGTTGTTTCAACAGCAGAACACGAGACAGCCAACCATGGCATCTCTGCGTGCCCGCTCTAACACCCACCAAATGGAGCTCAGGGCCTGGCAGACATTGACACAGAGCCAACAACCTGGCTGCTCAACACTCGGCTTGAGATCTAACTATTCCTTTGGTTTATTTATGTTTCATTCGCAAGAAGACAGTTGTTTCGTAGTTATTTAGTATATTTGTAAGGATTGTAACATAGTTGTCTGAAAATATGGTGTCTGAATAATTTGGTGATTTTGTAATTATGGTGCTGGGTGTGCTATCATCGTTTGGTTTTGTATCGATATGGTAATGAAATAAATTAATTTTGATACAAAAATGAAAGATGAGATGTTTGGGAAAAATATGATTTTCCAGTCAAGGAGCCACAGAGGCGTACATCACAGAAACAGATTCCTTGGCCAAACTTGTCCTGAGATCATTGTCTATTGTCTATTGAGATGACCCATCTAACCTAATCCCATTAGCGGCTGTTTGGTCCATATCCCACTGAACCTGTCCAATCCAGGTACCTACCCAAATATCTTTTAAATCTTGTTATTGTACCTGCCTCAAATACTTTGTCTGATTGTGTATGAAGGAACTTCAGATACTGGTTTAAACCATAGATAAACATAATAAAGCTGGAGTATCTCAGCGGATCAGGCACCATCTATGGAGAAAAGGAATAGGAGACTCTTCGGGTTGAGGCCCTTCTTCAGATTGAGACTCAGGGGAAAATGGAAACCAGAGATATGGATGATACATAGAACAAATGAATGACAAATACGCAAAAAGCAACCACGATCAAGGAAAGGTGGAGCCCACAATGGTCCATTGATGGCTGCGGGGTAGATGATAATAAGTTACACAGACAGAGAAACTCAACAGGATGACAGTGAAACTAGTAAGATGACTAGGGTGGGGGAGGGACGGAGAGAGAGGGGATGCAAGAGTCACTTGAAGTTAGATAAATCAATATTAATACCGTTGGGTTATAAGCCTCCCAAGCGAAATATGAGGTGCTGACTCTCGGTCTGAGAAAGGGTCTCGATCCAAAACGTCACCTATTCCTTTTCTCCAGAGATGCTGCGTGGCCCGCTGAGTTACTCCAGCTTTGAGTGTCTATTTTGTCTGAATGTTCCATCGACTGTGAAAAGGTTGTTCTTTAGTTTCCAACTAAATCTTTCCCCTCTCACCTTAAACATGCTCTCTCATTCTCAATTCCTCTATCCTAGAAAAATCATTCTGTACATTCACCCTATTTATTCTCTTGATGCTTTTATACACCTCTTAACAAGGAATGGTTGGAACATCATAGACGATGCATGCCACAATTCATGAAATATGCTGCCAACCAGCCCTAGCCCGCTGGAGACCAGGGACTCGCCCGCCATAGATGGGGGACCCGCCCAGTAGGCCCGGCTCTCCCGCCATGGATCAAGGACCAGGAAGCCACCTGGAAGGCCTAGCTCCCCACCCAGAGTGGAAGAGGTCAGACGGAGGGCCGGTAAGAAGACCGTCTGCGGATGGGAGTGTACTGCCTTGACGGGGGAGTGGGCCGCTGGAGGCCCTGCGACAGCCTGGGACTCGGCTGCTCCAGGCTCTCTGCTCCAAGAAGCCAGGCACGTGGACTGGATGTGGCCAACAGCGGAGGAGGACACCGCGGCTATGCTTGGGTATGCCGGCCCTGCAACACCACCAGGACAACAGACCTTCATGGCCAAGAACCCTGCACTTACCACAACTGGGATGTGAAAATGGTGCCGGACTGGGGCCTCTGTATACTGTCTCAGTGCACTACTGTTATACACTTGCACTGTATCAGAGATACTTATCTAAGATGTATCTAAGTGCTTACTTGTACTGAACTGTATACAAAAAATGAATTACACTGTACCTCAGTACAGGTTCCATACTATACCAAACCATACATGGGCTTCCTCCGGCACTTCTGAATTCAACTCCCAGCTCAGAGGGCCACACCCAGAGGACGGCTTCCTGCTCCCAGAGGGTCGTGCATGTCAGAAGCTCCCAGAAGGCCGCAGCCTATAGGGGGAGCCACTGAGCCGGGCCCTGCTCGTGCCTTGAAGATCAGAAACAGGGAGGATGGAGCCGACCGGCGATGATGACGGGTGGGATCGGCAAGAAGCGAGGCTGGTAGGAGAGGAGAGGGACGTCGTTTGCTGGTCGATCCAAACATTCAATGAAGGCAATGGCTGGAGGCCCGCAGCAGCCTGGGACTCGCCTGGATCGGGAGCCGCTCATAACAACTAGAGGGCGGACCAGACTTTGAAAATGGCATCAAACATGGCGTCTCTTGCATGTGGAATCAGTAGACCATCTCTGCACAATTTACTAATCGGAGATGTATGGCAATATCCTCCGGACTGTTCTTAAGAAAATAATTTCACTGTGCATTTGACAATATGACAATAAAAGCAGCATTGCACCATTAAACAATGAAAGACAAGAACACAGCTTCTAGTCCAAAGTAATCTTCTGAAGCACAGCATGTATAACTTTCAAGACATCTAAAAGGATTTAATGAATATGAATAGGAGGAAGTTATTTCTTGATTAGGAGTCATTCCGAAGCTTGATTCTTCAACCTCAGCCTGATTAAAAATAATTAGCAATGGGTTTGAAACAAAGCAGATCGACACAAAATGCTGGAGTAAATCAGCGGGACAGGCAGCATCTCTGGAGAGAAGGAATGGGTGACGTTTTGGGTCGCGACCCTTCTTCAGGTTGAGAGTCATATGGGGAAGTGATCCAAATGAATATCCTAAGTTGCAAAGAGGGATAGATGCCCTTAGATTGTGCCATGGCTTTCAACAAAGCAAGAAGAATTATTAAAATTATGGTGCTTCAGATTGACAGTCATACAGCATTGAAACAGGCCCTTCAGCCCAACTTGTCTGTGTTGATGAACATGCCCCCTCCAGACTAGTCTCATTGCCTGCATTTGGCCCATATCCTTCTTAACCTATCCTATCTATGTACCTGTGCAAATGTATTTTATACTAGACTAAGTGGGACCCATTGGCCGGCCCCCAACGCGATAATCCACCTCTCCACCAATTCCAATATTGGTGGCCAGTGGGGGGGGGGGGGGGCTTTCTGGAGCGCTAGTGTGGGTGTTGTGGGCTGAAGGGATTGGTTTCCAGAGGGCTAGTATGGACATTGTGCACCAAATGGATTATTGGGCTGGCAGCTCAGTCACTCAAGCCTGATGTGCTGGCAGCTCACTCACAGCTGCTGGGCTGGCAGTTGACTCACAGCTTTTCCTTGAAATTCCATTTCAAGCAGGGTGCAAGGCCACCAAATTCAAAAGCAGTTTCTTACCATTTCAAGCAGGGTGCAAGGCCACCAAATTCAAGTGCAGTTTCGTACCACTTCAAGCAGGGTGCAAGGCCACAAAATGCAAGTGCACTTTCGTACCACTTCAAGCAGGGTGCAAGGCCACCAAATTCAAGTGCAGTTTCATACCACTTCAAGCAGGGTGCAAGGCCACCAAATTCAAGTGCAGTTTCATACCATTTCAAGCAGGGTGCAAGGCCACCAAATTCAAATGCAGTTTCATACCATTTCATGCAGGGTGCAAGGCCACCACATTCAAATGAGGTTTCATACCATTTCATGCAGGGTGCAAGGCCACCACATTGAAATGCAGTTTCATACCATTTCAAGCAAGGTGAAACCACCATAAAACCACCATAAACCACACAAAACACCACAAAACACCACATAAACACCATACTCACAGTTCAGTAGACATTCAGTGTGTTCAGTTGATTCACAGCTCAGACAGAGTCGTGACCTCTCCCTCCCCCATCTTGCAGAGACTGAGCCACACCCACACTTCCGGGTTTTATAATCTCTCCGCCCTCCCGCCAGAAGGGGCGTGGCCTTCATGGCGTAATTGACAGGAGATAGATTCGCAACATTTTTTAAACACTAATAACACTTTTATTTTTCATTGATGGGAAGAATCCTCTGCACCTGATGACCAGAGAGGGACTGAGTAAGATGTCCAAAAATCACAGCCGTAAGTGGTAACGTTTTATCTAAAATCAATATAAAGTGCAAACAGGAAGTCAAGATTAGACTTTTAATCATTTGTCATTTCAAACCAACCACCACCAACCATTTGCTGTGGTTTATTTCAAACCAACAACCACCAACAATTTGCTGTGCTTTATTTCAAACCCACCACCATCAACCATTTGCTGTGCTTTATTTCAAACCAACCACCACCAACCATTTGCTGTGCTTTATTTACCACATTTTCATTTTCAAACCACATTAAGGGCACTCAAGTTCAGTAAAACCAAACTCACAGTTTAGTAGACATGTGTTCAGTGTTATTCACAGCTCAGACTGAGAGACGTGACCCTCTTGCTTCCCCCATCTTGCAGAGACTGACTGAGGCACTCAACACTTCCGGGTTTCATACTCCCTCCGGAAGGGGTGTGGCCTTCAGGAGAGAGAATCTCCACATCTTTTAAACACTAATAACTCTTTTAATTTTCATCGATGGGAAAAATCCTCTTGCCCTGCGCAGCGGAGGGGGACTCTGAGCAAGATGGCCAAAAATCACAGCCGTTAGTGGCAGCGTATTTTCTAAAATCAATATACAGAACAACAGGAAGTGGTCAAGATCAGACTTTTAGTAATATAGATGTTCGAATGGTACCTGCCTTAACTAGCTCCTCCGGCAGCTCATTGCATGTACTCACAATCCCTTTGTGTGGAAAAGTTGTCCCTCAGGTGCCTATTAATCGTTCCCCCCTTACGTTAAACCTGTAGCCTCTGGTTCTCGGTTCCTCTACTCTGGGTAAAAGGAGTGATTAAGGAGGCAGGATATTAAATTGAAGCAGCCACAATATTGGTTCATATAGAGGCGTAGTAGTCAATAAATAAAAGGCAAGGTACAGCGTAGCGGCCTGTTAAGAACAGCCATGTAGAGGTGAAGTGTCGTGTTGAAGAAAAGTGCAACTCGGGGTTTTGGTTTGAGAGGCTTTGGTTCCAGAGGCTTCGATGAGAGGGCTGAGGGGAAGAGCGCTGATGTGTCAAGCCCAGAGCAGAGCAGCAGCAAGCAGGCAGTGTAAATAGCTGCTGTTGGCAACACACAAAGGAGGCATGCAGGATAATGCACGATGTGGGAGCTAGTGGACCCCTTGGTCAATCCTGGTGACAACAATTTGCAGCAAGTGTTGGCTGATCGAAGAACTCAGGCACAAAGTTGGCGACATGGAGTCTGAGCTTAAAAACGCAGCGGCACATCAGCCATGGGGCGAATTACCTGGATGTTGTGTTTGTGGAAGCAGTGACGCCTGAGTTTCACCAGCTTTTTGTGTCTACCTTGTGTGGGAAGGAACTGCAGATGCTGGTTTAAACCAAAGATAGACACAAAAAGCTGGAGTAACTCACCGGGACAGGCAGCATCTCTGGAGAGAAGGAATGGGTGACTTTTTGGGTCGATCCCCTTCTTACGTCTACCTTCCCTATTTATTATTGACTGCTTTGCCTCTCAAGGCATCAAATCCTGCAACTTCTCTGCTGTGCTCCACCTCCTGGCTGGATACTGGCCACCTCATCCAAATCGCTGACATAGATGACAAAGAGCAATGGTTGCAGCACAGATCCCTGAGACACACCACTAGTCAAAGGCCACCAGTCAACTAGTCAAAGACCTGAAAAATGATCCGACAGTTAGGGGCTACAACGCGAGCTGCAACAACAGCCGCATCAACCGGACTGTGCAGTAGCTGGTGAAGAAGGGCTCGCTGGTGCAGACCAGCTGCATCAGCGCCCAGTTTTATGGTGAAATGACACAAAGGGCTGGAGTTAAGGGCCTGTCCCACTTTCACGACCTAATTCACCACCTTTTTTACTCATGAACATTTTTCATCAGGCTAGAAAAAACGCCCGACCTACTTGATGCCACGAGTACCTACGACTAGCATCGGCCTGCTGCGATCTCCTACGACCTTGTGATGACCATGCTGCGAGTATGAGTCAAGGGCAAACTCGGCAAAGGTCGTGAAAGTGTGACAGGCCCTTAACTCAGCTGACTGAATCAGCCTGAAGAGGGATCCTGACAACACCTATCCATGTTCTCCAGCGCTGCTGCCAGACCCACTGAGTTACTCCAGCACTTTGTGCCCTTATGTGTATTAACCATCATCTACAGTTCTTTGTTTCAACTACATACAATAATAATACCTTACTCTGTTATAGTGGACATTCAACAATAACGGACACCATTCACCTCCTATGGTCTGTTACAACGAGTGTTTACTGTATTGATATCATCTTTTTATTCCCGATCTTCTAACTTAACTGAATTTCAATTTCTCAATTCTCTTGATGATCTTTAAACTCTATTATAAATTTAAGCACATTGGATCATTAGTCTAAACATTCGATGTATGATCTTTTAACAGGACCACAAAATTACTGGGTATAACAGCATAGCTGTTAGTTCAGTTGAAAGTAATAAAGAATCCTGAAGCATTAGTTTTCCCGGTTGAAATCTAGTTTCTCTCTGGTTTTGTTTAATTTAGAGATACAGCACGGAAACAGGCCCTTCGGCCCACCCAGTCTGCACTGACCAACGATATCCTCACATTAACACCATCCGACACACAATAGGGACGATTTACATTTACACCAAGCCAATTAACCTACAAACCTGCACGTCTTTGGAATGTGGGAGGAAACCGAAGATCTCAGAGAAAACCCACGCGGTCACGGGGAGAACGTACAAACTGCGCGCAGACAGCACCCGTAGTTGGGATTGAACTCGTTCCCGGCACTGCAAGCGCTGTAAGGCAGCAACTCTACCGCTGTGTCACCTAGCCGCCCGAGACTTGGTCTGGATTTAAATACTTAAAACATAAAGTGTGAACTGGTGTGATGGATGGCGACGGACATAGAACGAGTGTGAATGGATAATCTATGGTCAGCATGAGCCTCACTGAGGTTCAAACGACAATTAATAAATATTGTATTATTGTATGGACTCTGTGGGAAGAAAGGCCTGTTTCCATGCCGTATCTCTAGAAACTTTCTCTGTGAAATTTGTAATATTTTTCAAATTTGGCTGGAGTGCCTTACAGTTCCCACCACAACTTCTGTGAGATCAGGAGAGACCCTCGGCTTTTCACTCCTCATTTGCCGTTATTACGGTGAAATGATAATGACCAAATCTGGAATCATCTTGGTTAGTAGGAGCAGCAACTTAACTCCCATGTCAGCATCATAATGGTTCTTCGGCAATATATCGTTGAATGTAGATAGATTCAGATAGGATGCAGACAGATAGAATGTAGATAACTTGCTTCCATTATAACTTGCTATTTGCCAAAGGGGAATAAAACAATGAACCAATAAATGTGAGCACAGCAGGAATGTACATTAACATGATTCATGAGCTTAGTTCTCATTTTGTATCCTCACCTGTACATGGATAAACAGGTTTAGAGGATATGGACCAAACGAGGGTGGGTGGGACTAGAGTAGATGGGACATGTTGGCCAGTGTAGGTAAGTTGGGCCAAAGGGCCTGTTTCCACGCTGTAAGAGTCTATGACCTACCTTTCAAATCACACTTCCAAAGTATTTATTCAATTCAGTTGTTTTTTATGTTGCTTCAATATTTTTCTCGCTTTGCTGAAGTGTAACCAGAAGAATGTAATTAACTCAGCTAAACGAACTATATGATATTAGCATATTAATACAAATAGGCTTTTACAAAAAAATCACTGTGCCAATTTTAGTTCAAAAATTATTGGCCCATTGATTTTAAGCAAACTGAAGCCCTTGATGACGGAGAGAATTTCAACAGAAGGTGTCAATATGTCAGTGTGCTAATGTGTACTGATTGATTTCAACCCATGGGGTATTTAGAAATGCAGGTTTAGAGCTCAAACATCAATGTCATTGTTATCCTTCAAATTCTCAAAATAATCTGTCAAAAAAATATTATTGACATTCAGGCAAAAATCGAGTGTGTTTCATCATGACAATTCTTCCTTCAAAGTCAGTTCAAAACACTGGCTTCAGGTGACTAGCGCTCATTGTCAGCAGTAGCAACAGCTCGGATAGTGCAATTATTTCTTGTCTAAGCTCAAAGATCATTTGGATACTTAATTGTTTGCCACAAATTCTGTTCCGTTGCAAGATGTTTCTCCTCACTTGTCAGCAAAAGCTCGAGTGCCAGTGGATGTGTCAGGTCTAATTTCATTTTCATGTTGTGACGTGATCACATCATCAAACAAGGTTAGTCAGGCATCACTCCTTTTGACACCACCATTTCACAATAGAACTTGACAAATCATAATATGCATGAACACGCAATGACTGGGCTCCAGGATGATGCCAATGCCACATGTCAAATAATTAAATGTCACAGACCTATGGTATGTTAGGACTTCCATATGACAGTCTCATTTGATTCACAAAACATTAATAATAAATAATATGAGACTTAATATCCAATATAGATATAGCAACAATACTAACAACATCTCTGGACAGCTTTAGTGACAAATATACTGAATAGTTTTATGATCTTATATTTTCTCCGGGGGAATCTTTGTTAAAAGTTAGTAAAGTTCATAAACACAATGACAACCTAGAGAAACAAGGAACTGCAGATGCTGGTTTATACCAAAGACAGACACAGAGTGCTGGAATAACTCAGTGGGTCAGGCAGCATCTCGGGAGAAAAAGAATAGGATCCCGACCTGAAACATCACCTATCCATTTTCTCTGGAGATGCAGCCTCAACCGCTGAGTTACTCCAACACTTGTGTCTATCTGTTACAACATTGTTGTTCTGACATTCCACCCTGCTCTCCGACAAGAGAAGCTCTTCACAGACATACTAGATTTGTAGTAAAACATCAATAATGTCTCATGTATACTTCAGCAAGTAATAATGGCTCATATATACACATTCCACACTGTGATGGAAGGCGAAATAAAGTTCAAGTCCTTCTCTTTTTGTTCTTCCTTGGTCGGGGGCTCGAGCCCACCGTTGACGGGTTGATCTTGACTCCCGTTGCCGGCGGCGTCGGGCCCTCTGCGTCGAGGCGTTCAGCTCCTGCATCGGGGGGTTGTCAGCTCTCCCGCGCCGGGCGATCGAACCTCGCGTCGGGGCTGGACCAACCTTCTGCGCCGTTGGAGCTCCCGACTTGCCTCTCTCGAGACTGTGAGCCCTTGATGGTAAGTCCGCAGGCTGCGGTGGGAGCGATCCCAGGCAAGGGATCCACTCCGATGGTAAGTCCACGCCCCACAGCGGGGCTCACGACAGTCCGAGGCGGCTTTTCAACTCCATTGATGGTAGGCTGCAGAGCCCGGAGGATGTGATCCGAAACTTGATCACCTCTCCGGGAAGGTAAGAACCTGAAAAAAAAAGTTTCCCCCTCCCCCCCACATAAAACAAACAGAAGACCATTAAAACAAGCTTTAAACAAACGCTAAAAATAACAAGGATGAAAAAACAAACAGACTGCCGGCAGGGCTGCCATCTCCCTCCTCCTATGTCATATATGTCATATATACTTGAGTAATAATGTCTCATATATCCTTCAGGGAGTAATTATCTCATATATACTTCATGGAATATTACTGTCTCATACTTCAGGAAGTAATAATATCTCATATATATTTCAGGGAGTACTAATGTCATAAATACTTCAGGGAGTATTAATGTCTCATATAGACCAGGGGGTTTACTGAACAATACTTGGGCCTTATTAACGAAGAAGATTCCAGGTTTGATGGCAGGCCTTTATCTAATTCTCAGCAATTGATGACATCTTGATGGATTTAATAACTTTGATTATGGACTTCACAATTAATCATAATTTTATGCCTAATCCTATGCTGATATCCCACATGGATATGCCACTGCGGAGTTGGTTCGTAATGGCAGAAACCCAGGTGGCATCCAATGTCAAACTCTCTAAATATGACCCACGATCAAATTTCTCAGGTCAGATCCTTATCCCTTGCTTCCAAGATGGAGCCCAACCCAGGCAACTATTTGTGTGCTGGCCACAGAAGCAGATCTACAATCACATATTACAATCGCTCCACACTCTTAAATCTGTATTATACTGTAAATGGCTTGATTGTAATCATGTATTGTCTTTCTGCTGACTGGGTCGCATGCAACAACAGCTTTTCACTGAACCTCGGTATAGGTGACAATAAACTAAAGTGAACTAAACAGAGGCGTGTGTCTTCTCATGCAAAGAGTGACTAACATTCATATGAAGGTTTTTCATGTCTTCGGGACCTCTCAAAACACATTAGACTCATAGACTCATGCAGCACGGAAACAGGCCCTTTGGCCCAACTTGCCCATGCTGACAAAGATGCCTCATCCACACTGGTCCTACCTACCCATGTTTGAGCAGGATCTTACTACCGGGCCTATCATTCCAACCGAGGAAGCTATATTGTAAAAAATGATTTAGAAAATCTAAAACTGTCCCTCTCCTGTTGTCATTCCGGTATCAATTTCATTTGATACACTTTGGTGCAGTTCTGCTGAGCAATTCCCTGTGGATACACATAAGCTGCATTGTTGAAGCATCACGTGTAAACGGGGCAGAGATGGCATGACTTTCATGGATGGCATCACCAACCAGGCCCAAAATGCAACCATTACTAAACTAAAGGAGTTCTCCTCAAGTTATTAAAACCACAAAATCACACCATGCCCGAGGCAGCAATATCTTGTTTTGAATTTCACTGTTTTAGTTTAGAGATACACATGGAAATGGGCCCTTCGGCCCACTGAGACCAGGCTAACCATCGATCACCCATTCACACTAGCTCTAGATTATCCTATTCTATAATCTATTCCCTACACTCTTGGCAGCAATTTACAGAGGCCAATCCACCTACAAACCTCCAGCATTATATTCAGCTTTTAATTAGAATGCTCAGCACTCTCATGTAAATGAAATATTTAGCCTGTTACTTTCCAATGTTTAACTAAGAAGTTGCATAAATGGCCGAACACTGCCAAGAGATTCCAGAAATGAAATGCGAAAAGCCTTTTTGAAAATATGTAAGATCCCCCCTGACTATTGGGCATAGCTGATCCACGACCAGTCAAGTTGGAGAAGGAGCACACAGAAGCCTCATGAAAGCAGCCCAGGGAATGCACAACCTCATAACCTACTGAATGAATGAATGAATGAATGAATGAATGAATGAATGAATGAATGAATGAATGAAGAAATGAATGAAGAAATGAATGAATGAATGAAGGAATGTAACCCCACAGGTATTTTCTATGGCTGAGCAGTGTATGTGATACCATACAGGCATTATCAGTCCATTCAGATCACTAAACTAAACTAAGGTAGACTGGAATCAAATCTTGCCTGTTCCCCAGTGAGTGGCAAAAGGAAGAATGAACTCAAAAACTGACGAGACTGATGTTATTACTACTCTCCTTGGTGTTGAAATATTTTGTATATTCCTTCTGATTCTGGGTCTTTCCACTCATGTTTCCATCAATGGGTGTAGGTAAATGATTTAACTGTTTGTGTCTGCACCTTTACATCACTAGGTTTAACATAAAGTCATATATGCTGCATTGGCAAGAAGCATTTCACTACACATAGGTGTATGTGACCAATAAAATAACCTTTGAACCTTTATAATCATACAGTATGGAAACAGGCCCTTTGGTCCAACTTGCCCATGCCAACATCTACACTTGTCCCACCTGCCGGGTTTGGTCCATATCCCTCTAAACTTTACATAACAATGTACCTGTCTAAATATTTCTTAAACATTGTGATAGTACCTGCCTCAACTACCTCCACTGGCAGCTTGTTCCATACACCCACCACCCTTTGCGTGAAAAAGTTACCCCTTGGATTCCTATTAAATAATTTTCCCCTCAATTTAAACCTATGTCCTCTGGTCGTCAATTTCCCTTCTCTGGGCAAGAGACTGTGCATCTATTCTTCTCATCATTTTGTATACCTCTATAAGATCACCCCTCATTCTCCTGCCCTCAAATGGAATAGAGACCTTGCCTGTTCAATTTCTCCTGATAGCTCAGGACCTCGAGACCAGGTGACATCCTCGTAAAATTTATCTGCATCCTTTCCAACTACTATAAAGTCTATTATATTTTTTTCCAGATCTATTCATTAGCTTTATTCAGTGCTGCACGGTGTTTATGTCTTACAGCGCCAGAGACCTGGGTATGACCCTGACTACGGGTACATGTCTGTACAGAGTTTGTAACTTCTCCCCGTGACCTGCGAGGATTTTCTCCGAGATCTTCAGTTTATTCCCACACTTCAAAGGCGTGGAGGTTTGTAGGATGATTGGCTTGGTATAACTGTAAATTGTCCCTAGTGTGTGTAGGATAGTGTTAATGTGCGGGGATCGCTGGTCGGTGCGGACTCGGTGGGCTGAAGGGTCTGTTTCCACGCTGTATCTTGAAGCTAAACTAAACTAAAATTAGCAGAAGAAAACCTGTTCCTGATTCATGAGCGAGTGAGATAGACCTGCGTTCTCTTAAGGCAGAACAGTATTTATTTATTTCCTTCCTTTCCTTCACCATATTTTAGATATTACATTCAACCTAGGTGAAAACAGGCCCTTGTTTGTCATCTAGACTATACAACCTCCATAATTTCCATTTGTTCCCCATGTCTCACTTTATAATGCTTTAAGAGTGGCGATGAAATACCTCTGTAAAGGCAACCGTCTTGTAGACTCAAATTGAAGGTATTCATCAGAACAGCTTTACATGTCCTACACTTTTAAGTTTAGTTTAGGTTAGAGATACAGTGGGGAAACAGGCCCTTCGGCCCACCGAGTCCGCACTGACCAGCAATCATTGAAACATAGAAACATAGAAAATAGGTGCAGGAGTAGGCCATTCGGCCCTTCGAGCCTGCACCACCATTCAATGTGATCATGGCTGATCATCCAACTCGGTATCCTGTACCTGCCTTCTCTCCATACCCCCTGATCCCTTTAGCCACAAGGGCCACAATTTTTTTTTTTAGATGTTTTTATTAAGGACAGTGCATATTTATAAACATTTGCATGCAATACGCAAGATTATAGCTATAGGCTAATTTCCATCTGTAGTCCCTCTGGTAAACCAGGTTAACACATCACAACACATTCAATCCATAAGAAAAGAATCAAAACAAAACAAAAGACAAACAAAAAAGTTCAAGTGAGTTTATTGTCATGTGTCCCTGTATAGGACAATGAAATTCTTGCTTTGCTTAAGCACACAGAAAATAGTAGGCATTTACTACAAAACAGATAAATGTGTCCATATACCATGATATAAATATATACACACATGAATAAATAAACTGGTAGTGCAAATAACAGAAAGTGGTTGCTAATAATCAGAGTTTTGTCCGAGCCAGGTTTAATAACCTGATGGCTGAGGGGAAAACATAACAAAACAGACAATAAAGTTAAAAAGTAACAAGAAAAGACTGCCAGATGATTATACCTGCCTTCTCTCCATACCCCCTGATCCCTTTAGCCACAAGGGCCACAATCCCCGCACACATTAACACTATCCCACACACACACTGGGGACAAATTACACATGCACCAAGACAATTAACCTACATACCTTGACGTCTAAGGAGTGTGGGAGGAAACCGAAGATCTTGGAGAAAACCCGCGCGGTAAAAAGGGAGAATGTACAAACTCCGAGCAAACAGCACCTGTTGTCGGGATCGAACCCGGGTCTCTGGCGCTGCAAGCGTTGCAAGGCAGCAACTCTACCGCTGCACCACATGACCGCCCTTTTCTTGGAGTGAAAAAATGGGTATTATTTTGGGACATTTATTTATAGACTTATCAATCTGCCAAGAAAAGGGAACTGTAAGTATGATAATGTATAGATGTTACTACATCAATCCAGGGTTACCCATTGACCTTCTGTCTATACATTTCTGATAAATTGATGCGATTTCCATCGGTTTTGCTTTCTATACATGCTATGTGCTGTGAATGGTGTCAACTATCAGATTTGATACAGAAGGTTGCATGATGGTTGGAGATTTAAGGAGGATTTCAAGCCCACACAAAGGATTTGGAAGAGATTTGCCAGATTTGTAAGGGATGAGAATTCTCTGCACTGTGAGGACACTGGAGAGGCTGGATCTGCTCTTGTTAAAAAAAAGAGAGAGATGAAAGATTTGGTAGTGATAGATAAACTATCTTCAAGGAGAGAATCAGAGGACGGAGACTTAAAGAAGTTGGCAAAAGATTACGAGGTAGAAAATCTGTGACAGTGATAGATTGTGCCGGGACAAGGCTAGGTAATCAGCGCCTCCTTGGAGGCCAAGAGCGAGTGGCTGTGGAAAGCCTAAGATTACCAGTGCCTCCTCTTCAGGGCAAAGACTGAGCAACAGGGACAAATCTGTGATGGCCAGAACCTCCACTTCAGAGCAAAGATGGAGCTGCCAGGACAAGCCCTTGACCACTTCAGGCCAAGGATGAGCCACAGGAATAAGCTTGAGACTGCCAGCGCCTCGTCTTCTGAGGCAAGAGTGAATTGCATTGACAAGCCTGAGGAGATAAGGGTGAATTGCAGGGACAAGCCTGAGATTGCCATGCCTCCTCTAGTACAGGGCCTTAGTGAGACCACACCTGGAGTATTGTGTGCAGTTTTGGTCCCCTAATTTGAGGAAGGACGTTCTTGCTATTGAGGGAGTGCAGCGTAGGTTTACAAGATTAATTCCCGGGATGGCGGGACTGTCATATGCTGAGGGAATGGAGCGGCTGGGCTTGTATACTCTGGAATTTAGAAGGATGAGAGAGGATCTTATTGAAACATATAAGATTATTAAGGGTTTGGACACGCAGGTGTTGGGAGAGTCCAGACCCAGGGGCAACAGACCCAGGGGACACAGGGTCATTTGCTTGTTTTGCATGTCATTGATGGTGGCATGTGTCTTTAAATTTTAGACTGCCCGTTATATTGTGTGTGGGATTTATGATGTGTTTTAGGGCATGTTTTGCGCCATGTATCTTGCGTAGAAGCTTAGTTTTTAGTTTATTTTGGAACGAGCATGGAGAAGGTTTACCCTTCGACCATGCGATTATGTACCATGACTAAAGATAAAGAGAGCAGGAGTAATTACATTACGAGTATGGAGATATCCAGTTTGGATGAAGACAATTTTATACCAATATCTGAAGTGTTTACACATGGAACCATGCTTATTGGTCGTCAAAATATACCAAGACATGAAGACTTGAAACAATGGCCTTACCTGAAGGATGTCAAGATATCTGAAATAAATTCTAGTGTTGATCTACTTATCAGAATGAATGTTTTGAAGGCATTGGCGCCTATACACATTGTTAGGAACCAAGATGATCGGCCTTATGCTACGAAAACCCGACTTGGATGGGTTATCTATGGCTCCTTGAAAAGGAACCATGAAAACGAGAATCAGAGGAACTATCCTACCATTGCTGTTAATCAAATATCTCCTGATAAATTAGAAAAGCCGATGATGAAGCAATACAATCATGACTTCAATGAAAGTACCAGCGAAGAATCTGAAGAGATGTCGAATGAAGAGTTGAAGTTCATGGATATTATGAACTACTCAGTAAAGATTGACGGACACTATTGTCTGGACTTACCATTCAAACAAGAAAGTGTTAGTCTGCCGAAAACTCGTCATAAGGCTGAGCAACGCAACCAGAATCTGAAACGCAAGTTTGACGAGAATACTACATTTCATGAAGTAATAATCTCTTTGAAGAATAATTTCAACATGGATGATTGCTTAAAATCCATGTCTACTGAGCAGGAAGCAATTCAACCAGTAAAACATCTGACTTCCCTCTGCAATAAGGGAGGATTCCCACTTTCTAAGTGGATCAGCGACTATTGTGAAAGCATTCCACTAGATGATAGAGCCAAAGAAACCAGAGAGTTGGATTTGGACAGAGACAATCTACCAATGGAACGAGCATCGTGAGTTACTAATGTTGCACAACTGAAATATGTTAACACAAAAACAAATTCTGCAAATGAAGTTTCCAGAGAACTGACAGTGAATAGTTTCTTAAGCGAAAAGAGATGGATCAATGAACTAAAATCTCTTTGTAAGCCAGAGAGAATGGCCAAAGCTTGAGCTGGGATTTGAAATCTCTGCTAATGATCTGGAAATTAAATCAAACCTAACGGTGAACTTTATTGCTAAAGATCCTGTTATTCTTTTGAAGGATTTTCACACTTCAACATTGCTGTTACAACACATCCATGAATTGATCGGACATGGAGGAAGAAATTTCATGCTATCAAAGCTTTGGACTGTTATGTTTTGGACTATATACTGGGTATCATGCCTGATTTTAAGGGTTTGGTGCAGACGGTACGACTTTGAACTAAAACCAGTGTTTTAATAAGATTAATAATCAAGTTATGTTTGCTTCTAGAAGGCAAAATTGAAGATGAAGATGTGATGAAGAATTTGGATATATAGTGCATGCTATTTTTTCCTCGTTAGTTTAGTGATTAGTATCCCCGCCTGCCACACGGTAGACTGGGGTTCAATTAGCCGACGAGGAGCCACGGGGTTCAATTCACTGACTTTTTGCTTTTGATATATGTCAAGCCTTCATGGCTACTTCTTTCATGTTTATTAATAATTGCCTCGTTATATACTCGAAACAATTAGGGCCGGTATGTAATGACAGGTATCTAGTATCTAGAGGCAGGAAACATATTCCCAATGTTGGGGTAGTCCAGACCCAGGGGCCACAGTTAAAGAATAAGGGGTGTAGTGGTCATTTTGGCTTGTTTTGCATGTCATTGATGATGTCATGTGTCTTTACATTTTAGACTGCCCGTTATATTGTGGGTGGGATTTATGACGTGTTTTGGGGTGTGTTTTGGGCTATGTATCGTGCGCAGAAGCTTAGTTTATAGTTTAGTTTGGAACCAGCATGGAGAAAGTTTACCCTTTGACCATGTGAAGTGTAACGGAGACACCTTGGAGTTTTCTAACCTTTAAAGCGATAAGCTAGAGTTCGATGGAGATTATAGTAGCGAGTCGGAAGAAGTTTGGATGTACCTTATTGTTTTTCATCAACAATAAAGAATTTATTAATCAAAAGACTGTGTTTTGGAAGACTTATCTGTGAAGAAGCTCTGAAGGTCTCTGATGGTGAGCTTGCATGCATATGGAGACATTCCCCTTAACCATGCTGTCCATTTAGTGGCTAGAGGGAGTAATCTCTTGAACGATATAAAAATCTGCCACTACAAGGGGTAAGCCATTTAGAACGGAGTTGAGGAAACACTTTTTCACACAGAGAGTTGTGAATCTGTGGAATTCTCTGCCTCAGAGGGCGATGGAGGCCGGTTCTCTGGATACTTTCAAGAGAGAGCTAGATAGGGCTCTTAAAGATAGCGGAGTCAGTGGATATGGGGAGAAGGCAGGAATGGGGTATTGATTGGGGATGATCAGCCATGATCACATTGAATGGCGGTGCTAGCTCGAAGGGCCGAATGGCCTACTCCTGCATCTATTGTCTATTGTCTATTGTCCTCCTTTGAGACCAGGACTGAGCTGCAGGGCCAAGCTCGCGTTCAAGCCCCTTACTTGCATACTGACGACAAGGGTCCGTGCCCCCATGTGGACCCTGATCTTCTCACCACTATTGCCATTCACTATAAATAAACCATATCACGTGAGATCACCCTAGGGGGAGTGTCGGTGCAGTCATTGTCAAACCAGCGTCTATCCCGATGCCACAATGGTTAATTTCCTTTTCTCAGAGCACAATGTTGGGTCTGTTTTCTTTGCTTTGGCACTTTACTATTTTGGTGGACAGTTGTGTAAAGCTTGGTTCCTCAAAATATCAGTGTAAATCCAATTGCACGGAGTCATTTTTGCTACATCTGCTCCCTCTGTTTGGTATGAAATGTCTTGCCACACCAGGATTGCAACTCAAATCGAAGAATTCACTGTGGGAGAGACTTCAACAAAAAACACTGGAGCTTTTGCTGGAATGACAACTCCCTAAAGAAAGTTAATTCTATGTAACCTGACATCGATCCACCTGACATCAGAGGGACAGACCTAAACCGAATGCCAGCTTCAAAACCACAACCAGAGGGCCGTGCTGAACTACTTTTTTTTTTTTAGATGTTTTTATTAAGGCAAATATTTATAAACATTTGCATGCAATACGCAAGATTATAGCTATAGGCTAATTTCCATCTGTAGTCCCTCTGGTAAACCAGGTTAACACATCACAACACATTCAATCCATAAGAAAAGAATCAAAACAAAACAAAAGACAAACAAAAAACATAACAAAACAGACAATAAAGTTAAAAAGTAACAATAAAAGACTGCCAGATGATTATATTACGGTTGAATATGAATACAGGTTTGATTTTCCAGTAACCATTTTTTGAGTTGTTTTGTAAATGTGGTGATGGTTGGCAGATCCCGTATGAAGCAGGGGATCGCGTTACTATCTACCTCTTTGATGACCCTTAGACTATCCTTGATCAGTCTTTCCTGGCTTTACCTTGCACTGAATGTTATTCCCTTATCTATGCACTGTAAATGGCTCAATTGTAAGCATGTACCTGTATTGTCTTTCCGCTGACTGGTTAGCATGCAATAAAAGCTTTTCACTGTACCTCAGTACACGTGGCAATAAACTAAACTAAACTAAACTAAACTAAACTAAACTAAACTAAACTAAACTAAACTAAACTAAACTAAACTAAACTAAACTAAACTAAACTAAAATAAACTAAACTAAACTAAACTAAACTAAATGAAGTTGTGGAAATTCAAACCTAAGCCTAGATTTATCATAGCAAAGTCAAACAAAAGGACATTTTGTCAAAGTCATCCTCTTCTGATCTTTTCATAGAGAAAATCCAGAATGTTAAATAAGCAGAAGAATGAATGATTATTGTCGATAGTGAAAAGAATGCCAGCTGCTGGCATCATTCTATTTAGTTTAAATCCTGCCCACCTTGGTTTGTGTCTGCCATGCTGCTGATAGCTTGCCTGGTCTTTCTATGCCTTCAAGTGTTTTTGAGCGATATTTTCCAAAAAAGACTTAAGCCCCTGTCCCACTTAGGAAACCAGAATGGAAACCTCTGGAGACTTTGCGCCCCACTCAAGGTTTCCGTGCTGTTCCCGGAGGTTGCAGGTGGTTGCCGGAGGTTGCAGGTAGTGGAAGCAGGTAGGGAGAGTGACAAAAATCTCCGGGAATCTCCAGGAACCGCACGGAAACCTTGGGTGGGGCGCAAAGTCTCCAGAGGTTTCCGTTCAGGTTTCCTAAGTGGGACAGGGGCATTAGGGGCAGAGTTGAGAGAACAGCATCTGAAATATTTCTTTCATGGTGCTGCCTGGCCTGCTGAGCGATTTTATTCTTTTATTATTACGACAGGATACGACACGATACGGTACAATACCACTTTATTTATCCCAGAGGGAAATTGGTCTGCCACCAGTCAATAGATACAGTTACAAGGCATTGAAAGTTTCATGTGCATTCTAATAATAATGACATTTAAGTGACCAGTTATTGCACAGCACATATGTAATATTGCACAAACATGAAATTAAATCAACCGAGTGGAAACGTCCAGGATGAGGGATGTGCAAAGATTGGAGGGAGGGGGGGGGGATCAGTCTACCCCACAACTGAAGAGGGAGGAGTTGTACTATTTGATAGCCTCAGGGAAGAAGGATCTCCTGTGGCGTTCTGTACTGCATTGTGGTGGAACCAGTCTGTTGCTGAAGGTGCTCCTCAGGTTGCCCAGTGTGTCATGAGGGGGTGAGCTGTATTGTCCAAGATGTTCCGCAGTTTAAGAAGCATCCTCTCCTCCAAGACCACCTCCCATGAATCCAACTCTGGCCCCTGGACAGAGCCAGCCTTTCTGATGAGCTTGTTTTTTTCAGAACCTGTGATTACAGAGTTCTGAGTTGTTTATTAATTTGTTTTTGGTATCGGTAGAGAGTTATTGAGGTGCTCATTGCAATAGAGCACCAAAGTTTGTGGCTTCTTCATGAAGTGGTTATATAGCGGACAATACAAAGAAGCAAATTGTAAGCATGACTGGGTGATTGTTGAATGCAAAGCAGGCATCTCACCTACTGTATAACATGAGAAAGGATTCATCAAAGTAAAATTTTTTCTTCATCAATGCCACCTGGTTAAAAAAAAGACTACTGTTAATGGATGACATTGAGGGCACCTCGAAAGAATTGTACGTAAGGAGATGACTCTTTGTGTTTGATGGTGAAGTGGTGTGGTGCAGGAGTAGCATTTTCAGTGCTGGAAGTAGGTCATGAGCTGTTTTGAATGTGAAAGAGAAAAAAAACGAAATCAAAACGCTGCAGATGCAAGAAAACCAAAATAAAAACTGGAACTGCTCCAAACACTCAGCAAGTTGGGCAACTTCTGCGGGGAGAGAAAAACAGAAACAATGTACTGGTTTGTTAAACCTTTCATCACATCTTCCTAGAGAAAAAAAGAGAAGCCTTCTTGTTAGCCTAATATTTTTGCCTCAAATGCTTCATATCTTGCTTGGGCAGCTTCCAACCCAACGGGATGAATATTGATTTCTCTACCTTCAAGTAACCCTTGCATCCCCTCTCTCTCCGTCCCTCTCCCACCCAAGTCGTTGTACTAGTTTCAACGTCATCTTGTTGAGTCTCATTGTCTGTAACTTGTTTTCACCCAACCTGGTTCCCTCATCATCATTACCGTTTTGCATATCTTTCATTCATTTGAGCTTCTCAAGTTTGCGCATGGCACAACCCTGATTGGACTGATCCAGGATGGAGAAGAATCTGCCTTCAGACAGGAAGGTACACAGCTGGTGCCATCGCAACAACTTGGAGCTCAATGCTCTTAAGACAGTGGAATTGATTGGCGACTTTAGGAGAGCTCCCCCTCCCCTCACCCACTCACCATCAACAACACCACAATCACATCTGTGGAATCTTTTAAGTTCCTGGGAACCATAATTTCCAAGGACCTTAAATGGGGGGCTACCATCGACTCCACAGTCAAAAAGGCACAACAGAAGATGTAATTCCTGTGGCAGCTAAGGAAACACAATCTGCCACAGGCAATGATGGTCCAATTCTATACGGCCATCGTAGAGTCTGTCCTCACCTTCTCCATTATAGTCTGGTTTGGCTCAGCCACCAAACACGACATCCGGAGGCTGCAGCGAATCATCCGATCAGCTGCGAAAGGTTATTAGCTGCAACCTTCCCTCCATTGACGAACTGTACACTGCAAGGGCCAGGAAGCGAGCGGGTAAGATCATCTCTGACTCCTCTCACCCTGGCCACAAACTCTTTGAATCACTTCCCTCTGGAAGACGACTCCGGACTGTCAAAGCTGCCACAGCCAGACATAAAAACAGTTTTTATCCACGAGTAGTTGCTCTACTCAACAGCCAAAAATCTGTAGCCTCCTTTTGCTCTGGTATTTTATTTGGTTCACATGTTTAATCGATAATGTTTTATTATTAATGTTTTATGTGTCATTCCTAACTGTCACTGTATGTCATGTTGTCACTTGCGGGCGGAGCACCAAGGCAAATTCCTTGTATGTGAATACTTGGCCAATAAACTTATTCATTCATTATATCTCTCTATATCACTGTCTATATCTCTCATTTCTTGTCTGAAGAAGGGTCTTGAACCGAAACATCACCTATTCCTTTTCTCCAGAGATGCTGTCGGACCCGCTAAGTTACTTCAGCTTTTTGTGTTTGTCTTTTCAGGTGGTTGGTTGGTTTCATTCAGCAACAAATCCAATTCTGGAGTATGATGCTCTTTAAAATGGCAAACATAGCCACCCATTCGATGTTAACCATCAGAATCGTTCTCTTAGCTGCTGCACAGAAAAGGTGCCTGTATGTCCCCGGACTTTCTATTGAGGCATCCCAAGCAATACACATTTTTCTCTATGTCTGGTTGTCTGACTTGTTAATCATAGGTATGGATTTATCCTCCAGTCTTAGAGAGATCATTCCAGTGACCATCGGTCATCACAGTTACTTTTCGTTTAGTTTAGTTTAGTTTAGTTTAGAGATACAGCACGGAAACAAGACCTTTGAAGTTCCTAGGACTCCACCTGTCAGATGACCTGACGTCCTCGACCAACACCACAGCACTGGTCAAGAGAGCCCAGCAGCGACTACACCCTCTCCGAAGACTACGGAAAGCAGGTCTCCCCACTACACGCCTACGAACTTTTTATAGGGAGACAATCGAGAGCACCTTAACCTACGGCATCACTTCCTGGTTCGGGAGCTGCAAGGCGTACTAACGGCACCAACTAGACAGGATTGTGAAGACCGCCAGCAAGATTATTGGTGCTCCACTCCCTTTCCTGCTGGATATATACAGGAAGAGATGTATCAGCAGAGCCATCTCCATCATCAAAGACCCCTACCACCCATCGCATCACATATTCTCCATCCTGCCATCTGGGAAGAGGTACAGGAGCATTAGCTGCAAAACCAGCAGGATGCTCCTCAGCTTCTTCCCGCAGGCTATAAGACTGATAAACGGACTTTGCAACCCTGCCAAAGTATCGCGCACCAACCACCAACCTGGACACACTGCAGCAGAGCCACTGTCGTGCCGCTGCCGATCGGAACGCCAGTTGATGTTTAGTAGAGAGTAGAGTGTTTAATTTGTTCATGATATATGTATTTTTATTTCTATTTATTTTTTACTGCACACTGGTTGAGCAACGTTTTTTTGTTTCCTCTGGGTATGTGAGTACTCAGGAAAATGACAATAAAGATATACTATACTATACTATACCTTTGGCCCAGCGAGTCCACGCCAAGCAGTGATCCCCGACGACCAGCAATCCCCGCACATTAACACTATCCTACAGACACTGGTGGCTGTATGTGCACCAGTCTCCCCACGTTAAACAAAGTCACGCACAGGGGGTCCTCCATGAGAGGACAGTCATACTCGTTCCGAGTGACCACCGACGATGATTGGGTGGGACAATTTATTTTTTTAACCATTTTAGAAACTGCTGGAACAGAATCACGTGGAACTATTTACAAAGCTTCAGTTTCATACCAATGGCACATCCAGGGTATGCAGCCATCAGATGAAGACAGAACTCACAGTTACACTTGTAACGTTTTGTCCCTTCAGCCACCTCCTCCCAACTACATGGGTTCAATTTTCCACACATAACTTCTCGCCGTTGGTTTCGTTTAGTTTAGTTTTGGGGGCGGAAACAGGCCCTTCAGCCCATCGAGTCCCCAATGAACAGCGATCCCCGCACATTAACACTATCCTACACACACTGGGGCCAACTTACTTTTAAAATATATACCAAGCCAAATAACCTACAAACCTGTACATCTTTAGAGTGTGGGAGGAAAACAAAGCTCCCGGAGAAAACCCACACAGTCACGGGGAGAACGTGCAAACTCCGTACAGACAGCACCCATAGTCGGGATCGAACCCGGGACTCTGGCGCTGTAGGCACTGTAAGACAGCAACTCGACCGCTGCGTCACCGTGCCACCCTTGGGTTAGAAGATAGGTAGATTTCCCCTGATACTCACCTTCCACGCCAGTAGCCTTCATATTCAATGTGCCACCCTTTGCAATTTCTGTGCATTCCAACTTGACCCCAATAGTTGCATGTTCCTTTCTCCCCACCTTTCCGCATTCCACATGGACTATTCACTTTGTGACCCCCCTCTGGTCTGACCCACCCACCTACCAATCCCAATCCCGTAGCATCATTCCATGCAATCAGAGGAGATGCAACTTCTTCCCACTATCCAGGCATCCAAATAATCTTGTGTAGGAAGGAATTGCAGATGCTGGTCTACACACAAAGATAGACACAAAATGCCGCAGTAACTCAGCGGGACAAGCAGTATAACTGGAGAAGAAATGGTTGATGTTTTGGGTCGAGACCCTGCTGAAGAATCCCCACTACGGGTGCTTGTCTGTACGGAATTTGACGGAGATCGTCGGTTTCCTTCCACACTCCAGAAACTTCACCCATTCCTTCTATCCAGAGACGCTGAGTTACTCGGGCATTTTGTGTCTATCCAAATAATAATTCCAGGTAAAGCCGTGATTTAGTCGCACTTCTTCTGATGTTGTCGACTGCATTCGTTGTTTACAATGTAGCCTCGCCGGCACTCGAAGGACAAACGCATCAAAACTGGTCATTTGTGCCTGCCACTCCCCTCCCACTTTGGGTTTTCTTTGATCCGCCTATTCTGGTTGACTCAGTGCAGCCAAGATGGCCACACCATACAACATGGGGCGGCCACAGTGGTGCAGCGGTAGAGTTGCTGCCTTAAGGGCCTGTACCACTTGGGCGCATTTGCGTGTCACACAGGTGGCGCGCAAAGATTTCGTGAATCCAAAAATCCTGGGGCGTTGCGTGCGATCGTGCGTCACTACCTACGTCACCACGCACCATGCGCACGTAAAGCACGTTGTGCGTGCATCACGTGCACGTCACGACGAGCGGGTTGCGCATCGTGACGCGTAAATGATGTCGCATAAATGAAGCGCAAATGACGCCCAAGTGGGACAGGCCCTTTATAGCATGTGCAGCACCGGAGACCCAGGTTCGATCCCGACTGCAGGTGCTTGTCTGTGTAGAGTTTGTACGTTCTCCCCGTGACTTGCGTGGGTTTTCTCCCAAATCTTCGATTTCCTCCCACACTCCAAAGACGTACAGGTTTGTAGGTTAATTGGCTTGGTGTATGTGTGCATTGTCCCGAGTGTGTGTAGGATAGTGTTAATGTGCGGGGATCACTGGTCGGTGCAGACTCGGTGGGCTGAAGGGCATATTTCTGCGCTGAATCTCTAAAGCTAAAAACTAAAAAAACATAATTCACATCAGGAACACGTTTCACAGACAAAGGAGCTTAATTGTCTTTTCCAAGCAAAAAAATAACCTGCGAGAGGAGGTTAAGCAGCATATGTGAGAATGAATATGTGGCTGTAGAAGTGAGTATTGGTGGGACTGTGATTAAAGAGCAGGAATGCAGTAGAAACGACGGAAGGGGGAGCAGTGAGAGAGGGTCACAGAACTCACATCAGAGAGAGGAGGAAAATCTCATCAAAGATACATTGAGGAGATTAGCGGTGGAGTAGTAAGGTGGAAGATGCTGAAATATAGAGCAAAAAACAATCAGCTGGAGGAACTCAACAGGGAGAGCAGCATTAGCTGCCTATTCAATGACTGTCATAGCTTCAGCCAATAACATACACACCACTGATTGCCTTCGCCCACCTTTACTGCTACATACAGTAAATCAGCTTGTTTTTTTCTCTCGTGCAGGAACGAACTGCAGATGCTGGTTTTCAACCGAAGATAAACACAAAAAGCTGGAGTGTACTGAGCAGATCAGGCATTTGTTCTGGAGAAAAGGAATAGGTGACGGTTCGGATCGAGACCCTTCTTCAGACCGAGAGTCAGGGGAAAGGGAAGCAAGAGACACAGACGGTGATATAGAGAGATATAGAACAAATGAATGAAAGATATGCAAAAAGCAACGATGATCAAGGAAAGGTGGAGCCCACAATGGTCCATTGTTGGCTGAGGGGTAGATGATAACGAGTTATACAGACAGTGAAATTCAACAGTACGACGACTCGGGTGGGGAAGGGACGGAGAGAGAGGGGTTACTTGAAGTTGGACCCAACTGTATGAATAGTGATTTCTCTAACTTCAAGTAACTCTTGCATCCCCTCTCTCTCAGTCTCTCCCACACCTTAGTCTCTCTATATCCACCATTATATCTCTCTCATTACACTACCTATCTCATTTCCCTTTCCCCTGAATCTCAGCCTGTAGACGGCACTCGGTCCTAAACATCACCTATTTCTTTTCTCCAGAGATGCTGCTTGACCCGCTGAGTTACTCCGGCTTTTTGTGTCTATCTTTTGCTTTTTCTCTTTCCTCGAATGCTTCTTGATTGGAAGAGTTATGCCCCTGTCCCACTTAGGAAACCTGAACGGAAACCTCTGGAGACTTTGCGCTCCACCCAAGGTTTCCGTGCGGTTCCCGGAGGTTTTTGTCAGTCTCCCTACCTGCTTCCACTACCTGCAACCTCCGGCAACCACCTGCAACCTCCGGGAACCGCACGGAAACCTTGGGTGAGGCGCAAAGTCTCCAGAGGTTTCCGTTCAGGTTTCCTAAGTGGAACAGGGGTATTAGTGTCATAGTCGTACAGCATGGAAGCAGGCCTTGTGGCCCACCTTGTCCATGTCAAACAAGATGCCTCATCTACGATATTCCCACTCACCCACATTTGGCCCATATCCCTCTAACCTTTCCTGTCCATGTACTTATCCAAATGTCTAATAAAAGTTGTTTTAGTACCCGCCTCGACGATCTCCTCTGGCAGCTCATTCCATATCCCCACCACCTTATGTGTTCCTCTACCATTTATTTTGTTTCATATTCCAGCATCTGCAGTTTTATTTATTTTGCCTTACAACTCAACAAGTTGAAATGTGCTCTCTTTCTGCATATCCATTTTGCTTTGCATTGTATTGTCAACAGGAGTAAACCAAAAGGGATCACATCAACAATTTCAGAGGCAGCTTTGTGGAAAATCTTATCTTCCCTACTCATTTATAAAACTTTAAAATGTCAACACTTTACACCATGTTTTCATGGTCCATCTATGACTCCATCTATGACTCTCCCTTTTCCTTTCTATATCCTTCTTTCTGCATCTCATGAGAAACGCTAGCCCCAACCATTCAACTTAAACCTACAGAGTGGTGTGTAGGAAGGAACTGCAGATGCTGGTTTACACTGGAGATAGACCCAAAATGCTGGAGTAACTCAGCGGGACTGGCAGCATCTCTGGCAATAAGGAATGGGTGATGTTTTATAAGTGATAGGAGCAGAATTAGGCCAGAATTAGGCCATTCGGCCCATTAAGTCTACACCGCCATTCAATCATGGCTAAACTATCTCTCCATCCTAACCCCATCCTCATGACTTCTCCCCATAACCCCTGACACCCATAGCAATCAAGAATCTATCTATGTCTGCCTTAAAAATATCCAGTGACTTGGCCTCTACAGCTTTCTGTGGCAAAGAATTCCACAGATTCACCACCCTTTGACTAAAGATATTCCTCCTCATCTCTTTCCTAAAGGAACATCCTTTAATTCTGAGGCTATGACCTCTAGTCCTAGACTCCTTTCCACATCCACTATCCATGCCTATTCTGTATGTTTCAATTAAGTCCCCCCTCATTCTTCTAAACTCCAGCGAGGACTGGCCCAGTGCTGTCATACGCATCATTGTATATTAACCCACTCATTACTGGGATCATTCTTGTGAACCTCCTCTGGACCCTCTCCAGAGCCAGCACATCTTTCCGCAGATATGGGTCAAGACCTACCGAATTTCATTGCCGTCTCAAAGCTGTGATACTAATTACACAGAGGATGGGGATTCTGACTGTTAAATTATATTGTTGAACAATTGGGCTGAAAGTGGTCACAGGTTGGTTAGTTTAAGTAACTTCAAAATCTTGTCTGCTGATTTGGCTGAAGCAAAGATTTTTTATCTGCTATGTCTCGTGCATTACAAATTCAAGCAAAACAGACCTCTATTTCCCTTCTGCAATGTAATTGTAAGCAAAATATGTTCAAAATATTCCATGTATTCAATCCATAATGCACTTCAATAATTAAAAAATGGTAAAGTACCATTTGAGGTTATTGTGGCTGATACTAGGTCAAGCCACAACTAAGGCAAGCACAGAATGCTGTAATCAGTTGACCCATTTCGGTTCTGCTCTGGAGAAGAAAAACATCGCAAATCTCACATAAAGGCAAGTAACACTTACTTTTTATACATTTCAGGCAAATCTGTCACCAATTATCATAACAGCCCCTATCAGTATATGCAAAAGAAGTGATAACAAGACTCATGGTGGCGCAATGGTAGAGTTGCTGCCTTACAGCGCCAGAGACCCAGGATAGATCCTGACTACGGGTGCTGTCTGTACGGAGTTTGTACGTTCTCCCCATGTGCTGCATGGGTTATCCCCGGGAACTTCAGTTTCCTCCTACACTCCAAAGACATACGGGCTTGTAGGTTAATTGGCTTTGGTAAAATTGTAAAATTGTCCCTAGTGTGTGTTTAGGATGGTGTTAATGTGCGGTGATCGCTGGTCGGTGCGAACTCAGTGTTTCCGCTCTGTATCTCTAAACTAAACTGAACTTTAACTGTATACTTTCTCTGCACAAAGCCATTTTATTTTATGTCATCATCCAACCACCAGAGGGAGGTACACAACACCTCAAGGTGGTATTGTACCTTTTAAAACCAATTCCTAGTTTTTTAATCAGCTTTAAATTACATATTTTGTAAGATTTTTTCATACTTTTATATAATTTATAAACTTTTTCATACTTTTATATAATTTATAAACTTTTCAAATACCAGAGACAAACAATTGTTTCTAAATTACAGCCCTAACGTTGACAAAAGTAAAGCTGCATACCAAATCCTGTGATTAACTGTGTGGCAAGGCTTGCATGCTTACGAGCTACAAGCAAAGTAAAGGGCCTGTCCCACTTACGCAAAATTTTCACCGACTACTCACGACCTTACAGGCATCACCCCGCGACATGTCGGCTGTATGGCCGTGGTGACGCCTGTTTGGTCGTGAGTAGTTGCCCAAAGAGTCGTACCTTTTTCTGGTCGCCGCTGGATTTTCAACATGTTGAAAATTTTCGGTGACCTGCTGCGACTATGACGGGTGCTGGCAAGTTGACGAAAAAAATTGCATGTGGGACAGGCCCTTAAGGCACAATTGCTGGCAATCCACCGCTGGTGTCAGGGGTTATGGGAAGAATGCAGGAGAATGGGGTTCAGAGGGAGAGATAGATCAGCTTTGATTGAATGGGGGAGTAGACTTGATGGGCCGAATGGCCTAATTCTGCCCCTACCACTTATGACCTGATGAGCTCTCCAACGAGTTCAATGCATTGTATGCTCATTTCAAACATAATGTCAGTGGAGCAACATAACGGCTGCTTTCTTAGATTTGATTGGGATGCACAGGATCATTTAATATATGTGATAGGACTTTCCAGCATGGTTGCGTGTGTGGGCTTTTCAGTTCAGAATTTAAACAGCCTTGTTCACCATTGCAGATGTCTGATTGGCCTCTTGAGAGTGAACCCATGAAAAGTAATTGGCCCATACGGAGCCCCGGCTATGTTCTCCGAACCTGTGTGAATCAGCTGATAGGAGTATTCTCTCCCTATTCCAATCTAAGGTTTCCACCTGCTTTAAGAAGACCACTCTCACCAAACACAAACAAACGAACGTGCCTTAATAACTACTATCTGGTGGCTCTGACATCCATCATCGTGAAGTGTTGTGAGAGAATGGTCGCAATACGATAGAACTTTATTTATCCCAGGAGTAATATTGGTCTGCCAACGGTCATAAAACACAAGATACATGAAACACAAAATTTAAAGTGACGAGTGAAAAGTCCAGGATTGGGGATGTGCAAAGGTTGGGGGGGGGGGGGGAGAGGGGGGAGTAAGTCTCAGTCTACCCCATGACAGAAAAGGGAGAAGTAGTACAGTTTGATAGTCACAGGAAAAAAAGGATCTCCTGTGGCGCTCTGTGCTGCATCTTGGTGGAACCTGTTGCTGAAGGCATCAACCCCAGCCTCCGAAAAAAAACCTTGATCCAATGCGATTTGCCTATCACTGCCACAAGTCCATGGCTTATCTTGATACTACAGCCAAGATTGGATTGAGATACAGATAAGTACTGTATATAGGAAAGAACTGCAGCTGCTGTTTAAACCGAAGATAGACACAAAAAGCTGGAGCAACTTAGCGGGACAAGCAGCATCTCCCGAACCACATCTGGATAACAAGATCAATCCATCAGACTCCTATTTATTGACTATAGCTCTGACACCATACTTCAACACCATAACTCATCCACATACTCTTCGACATTAGACTCAGCACCTCCTCTGCAACTAGATCATTGACCTCCTGACCCTTAAGCAGTAATCAGTAAAGACAGGTAAAACACCTCCTCCACAATAATTCTCAACACCGATGGTCCACCAGGCCAATACTCAGCTCCTTCTATATTTCCTGTATACTCACGACTGTGCAGCTAAATTCTGCTCTAACTCCATTCACACCGTAGAAGGACAGAACTCAGAAGGAGATATAGGGTAGTAACAAGGCATCACGACCTTGAGTACTCCCTCAACATCAGCAGAATGAAAGAGATGCTCATCGATTTCAGAAAGTGGGGTAGAGTACATGCCCTTGTCTGCATCAATGGGACTGAAGTGGTGATGGTCGGGAGCTTCAGGTTCCGAAGTGTTATTGTCACCAACAATTTGTCGTAGTCTAGCCACATTGATACTGCAGCCAAGAATGGATTCAGTTACAGATAAGTACTGTATATCGGAAGTAACTGCAGTTGCTGTTTAAACCGAAGATAGACACAAAAAGCTGGAGGTACTCAGCGGGACAGGCAGCAGCTCTGGAGAGAAGGAATGGGTGACTTTTCGTGTCTTGAGATCTGAAACGTCACCCATTCCTTCTCTCCAGGGATGCTGCCTGTCCCGCTGAGTTACTCCAGCTTTTTGTGTCTATCTTTGGACTGAATTAAGCTTGATTGATGGGAAGTGCTTGTTAGAGTAACAGTCAGCAGTCAGGTGAATGAATGGTGGATTTAGCGTGCCGTTGTGTATACATAATTTCGAAAGGTCCTTCCTTATCTCGCAAGCTTCCAGTCTACTGGGGTATTTTTTTGCCCAGTTCAGCTAATTGAGTGGTCACAGATTTTCCTGAGTGCCATTTTTCCTTCACTGTTTTGAATACTGAAGGATATGTAGGGCCCACTGTCCAAATGTGAAGTACGTTAGCTTGTTCCAGAAGCAAGCTGAGATAACATAGAACATAGAACATAGAACATAGAACATAGAACATGCAAGAGCATAGCATAGCATCAGGCCCTTCGGCCCACAATGTTTGTGCCAAACATGATGCCTCGTTAAACTGATCTTATTTGTACATGATCCATATAAGTAAGTAAGTAAGTTTATTGGTCAAGTATTCACATACAAGGAATTTGCCTTGGTGCTCCACCCACAAGTAACAACATGACATACAGTGACAGTTATGAATGACTCAGAAAACACTAAACATTAATAATAATAAGACATTAATGATAAAACACCATTGATCAAGCATGTAAACCAATAAAATACTAGATCAAAGGGAGGCTACAGATTTTTGGCTGTTGAATAGAGCAACTACTCGTGGATAAAAACTGTTTTTATGTCTGGCTGTGGCAGCTTTGACAGTCCGGAGTCGCCTTCCAGAGGGAAGTGATTCAAAGAGTTTGTGGCCAGGGTGAGAGGGGTCAGAGATGATCTTGCCCGCTCGCTTCCTGGCCCTTGCAGTGCCTATTACTTCCTGCCCTATCACTTCCAAGTGCCTATCAAAAAGCCTCTTCACTACTTGCTACTATTGTATTTGCCTCTATCACCAGCCCCAGCATTGTCTGTGTAAAAACTTGCCCCGGACATCTTCAGGTCTTTCCACGGGTTTGAGTAGTAATCTAGATTCAGATTGTCTTTGGAAAGACACATTGCAACAACACTGTATCTTACTGGAATGGCCCGTGCCCTGGCTACAATCTTTGGCCCCTGCTGCTTATTTGGCCAGGTAGCTATCCTCTGCCACTGGCCTGTTTATTTTTCTTTTATGCCTTAAGCTCTTTTGAGGTATTCACAGAGAATATCTCCCAGGCTTTCACAGCTGCATCAAGCCAATTACCTGAGCCCATGTATCAGCATTCCCACGTCAAGCTGTAGTCTATATAAGAGTCCTGTGATTTTCAACATTGCTTGGATTCCCTTCTGTGAAGAGCACTTGCAAAATATCAATACACGAGGAGACTGGCCATAACATCTTTGGCAACTAAAAAAGTTATTACTAAATCTACATATGGAGATAGACACAAAAAGCTGGAGTAACTCAGAGGGAGAGGCAGCATCTCTGGAGAGAAGGAATGGGTGACATTTCGGGTCGAAGAAAAAGTCTGAAGAAGGGTCTTGACCCGAAATGTCACCCATTCCTTCTCTCCAGAGATGCTGCCACTGAGTTACTCCAGCAATTTGTGTCTATCTTCGATTTAAACCAGCAGCTGCAGTTGCTTCCTCCATATGGAGACATTGGAACTGTTGGGCAAGAAAACGTATCTTTCCCATTTGTCTCCTGTCCTCTTGAGAGTTGCCCAGCGCACCGCACCAGTGGAGTTGTTGACTGATCATAGCAATCAGTCCTGATCATTTAATCTGCAACAATTTCAGGCATGCAGTGAAAAAATACCAATTGGTGGCAAATTCTGGGGAACACTAGCTCAAATATATTCATTGGCAGCTCCCAGTCTTGAAAGACCATGCTTCAGCGCCACGGTGATGTCTCCAGGGTCTTTACACACGTTGGCAATGTCCGCTGTGGCTGACCAGCCTAATTCTCCAGTGACAGTCTTTGCCGCAGTTCAGTTTAGTTTATTGTCACGTGTACTGAGGTACAGTGAAAAGCTTTTGTTGCGTGCTATCCAGTCAGCAGAAAGACAATACATGATTACAATCAATCCATTTATAGTGTATAGATACATGATAAGGGAATAACATTTAGTGCAAAATAAAGCCTTTGTAAAAGCCAAGGTGAAATGGGAACGGATAATGGAGGCCGTTGGAGTTGTAGAAGCTTGTTTCTTTCCGCCAGCCCTCTTTGCAGCAGGCAAGTTCCTGCTCTCCTAATGCCTTCCTGGACAATCTCACGCCATGTGAAGCGATCAGCTCAAAGATAACTCCTCCTCCTAAAAGCAAGGCTCATCACTAAATCACGTTTAAAATTGTCTATTACTTTACTACAAGTATAAGATGCAACAGTACTTTAAAAAGAAATGGGTCAGGATCTGGTAAGGGGGGATGAAAAATACGAAGTTGGTATATCCCTTTCTGCTCAGTCTTCATAATAGAGCTTTTGTTTCTTTTTCTCTTTTTTCTTTTCTATGGCCTATTTCTTAACTCTTTTCCCTAACTCTTTGCTTAATGGGTATTTATTTTTGATCACTTTTTCACAATATCTCTCACTTTCTTTACTTTCTTTACTTTTCTCTCTTTTTAAAGCTTAAAAAATGAAATGGTACAATGAATGTAATAAGATATATTTGGCTTGTATTATTGTAATGTACTGTACTTCTAATAAATAAAATTATTTTAAAAATATTTTTTAAAAATATTGTCTATTGCTAAATGCAAAAATATTATTTTCTGAAATAATTCTATCTGATTTGCATTCAACTGGGAAAAATACAGCCAGTTTCCACCATCTTCTTGTTTCATTGATACATTTCTCTCTGGTAGTGTGGCTCTCCTCAGAAGGTTCAAGTATACTCTTATATTTACTATGATTGTGCATAATCCATAGCAGGATTGTCACTGAACTGCATGGTGGCGCAGAGGTAGAGTTGTTGCCTTATAGCGCTTGCAGCGTCGGAAACCCCGGTTTGATCCCGACTACGGGTGCTTGTCATTACGGAGTTTGTACGTTCTCCCCATGACCACATGGGTTTTCTCCGAGATCTTCGGTTTCCTCCCACACTCCAAAGACGTACAGGTTTGAAGGTTAATTGGCTTGGTGTAATTATAAATTATCCTTGGTGTGTGTAGGATAGTGGTAATGTGCGGGGATCGCTGGTCAGTGCGGACTCGGTGGGCCGAAGGGCCTGTTTCCACACTGTATCTCTAAACTAAACTAAGCTAAACTACATGCAAAAAAAGAATTTCACTGTACTTAGATACGAATGACAATAAAGTACCATTGAACCATAAAGTACCATTGAAGTAAACCTATTCTTTTGGAAACTCGCCATCCTGCGATATCTATTAACCCCTCCACTAATCCATCCTTGTAAGAACATATGGGGATGGCTAATTGTGGACAAGCACTTTTCTTGCAAACATGGCTGGTGACGCAAGTCCTCTGCCAACCATACCTGAGCATCGTCGATATAATCACAGCCATGTGGCACCAGGAGGATCAATGAGCACATGTATATCTATCCTCCAGAACTATCTCCAGTGATGTTCCTACCACAAATGCTACGATTACAGGACTGCAGTTCCCAGGATTTTCTGTGCAGCCCTTCTTAAGTAGAGGCACACCATTGGACATCCTCTGCTCCTCCGTTATCTCACCTACATCTAACGATGATTTGTATATCTCAGTCAGGACTCCTGCAAATTTCTTCACTCATTTCCCGCAGTGTTCTTGAATATATCTGTTGAGGCTTGGGAGATTTATCGATCTTCATACATCTTAGGAATTCCAGCACCTCCTTGACTGTAAAAACAGACTGTCCTCCAGACATCTCTATTAACTGTGCCAAGTTTCCTGGTCATAGTGCCATACAGCATGGAAACAGGCCCTTCAGCCCATTTTGTCCATCTTATTCAAGATGCCTCATTCAAGCTAGTCCCATTTGCCAGTATTTAACTCATATTCTAAACCTATATATATTTTTAGTTTTAATTCACTTTAGAGATACAATGTGGAAATAGGCCCCTCAGCCCACAGAGTCCATGTCAACCAGTGATCACCCATACACTTGTTCTATCTTACACACTAGGCTAATTAACCTACAAACCTGCACGGCTTTGGAATGTGGGAGGAAACCTGAGCACCCGGAGAAAACCCACACAGTCACATGGAGAAGGTAAAAAAACTGTACAGCCAGCATCCGTAGTCAGGATCGAACCCATGTCTTGTTCCATATACCCACAGGATAGTGTACCCATAGCCATGAAAAGTTTTTTCTCAGGTTCCTATTAAATTTTTCCCAGCTACTTCTCCTTAAAGCAAATTCCCTGTTTTCATATCTTTCTCTATGGCAAAAACAGATGAGTGCAGTTTAGTTTGGAGATACAGTGCAGAAACAGGCCCTTCAGCCTACCGAGTTCGCGCCGACCAGTGATCCCCATACATTAACACTATCCTACACACAGTAGAGACAATTTACAATTATACCAAGCCAATGAACCTTCATACCTGTACGTCTTTGGAGTGTGAGTGGAATTTGCAGTTCCCGGGGAAAACCTGTGCAGGTCACTGGGAGAATGTACAACACTCCGTACAGACAAGCACCCATAGTCAGATTGAACCTGGGTCTCTGGCACTGTAAGGCAGCAATTCTACCGCTGTGCCACATTTCATTGAGGACCTTGTCCATCTTATATGAAAGGTTGCCCATAGGAAAGGTTTGGAAGGTTATGGGCCGAACATGGATAAATAGGGCTATCTTGGGTGGGCCATCTTGGTTGGTCTTGATGAGTTGGGCCAAAGGCATTCTGCATGTCTCTATGACTCCATACTCTTAGAAAGTGTATTTCTCTGGTATATCACATGTCCTTGAGAGAGTTGCTCACTGCATCAACCAGGTTGTGACTAATCACTATACCTTTGCTCATGCCCTTATTGTTGGAATGCACTCCCAATGATTTCAACCAAGATGTCAGAAGGCTGCATGCTCTCATGTTGAGGTCTTGAGATGACCAATCACGAGGACCTCCCCAAGTGCTTGGACCTAAAAACCTCCAGATGCGACATGTGGTTCTTAGATACCTGCCGGACAGTCAGGCACGAAGACAAGACAAAACCTTGTGGAGAAAAGAGTAATGGCAGAGGAGAAATCCTGAGGAAAGAAAGTACACGCCACCTCTGTGACAACTCTGCCACTCATGGAGGTTCTTTATTCACCCAATTCAGTCCCGTCATAGTTTTGTTTAGAGATACAGCACAGAAACAGGCCCTTCAGCCCACCTAGACCACCCCGACCAGCGATCCATACATATCAGTGTTATCTACACACACTAGGGACAATTTACAATTATACCAAGATAATTAACCTGTACGCCTTTGGAATGTGGTTGGAAACCGGAGATCCATGAGAAAACTCATGCAGGTCACGGGGAGAATGTACAAACTCCACACAGACAGCACCTGTAGTCAGGATCGAGCCCTGGCGCTGTAAGGCTGCAACTCTACCACTATACCACCATGACAGACTGGCTATCAGTAATTTAAATCTGGAAATAACACTCAGTCATTTACATCCTCAAAGGAGTGAAAGGGGTGAAAGGAGTAAAACATTAAGTGTGTATGTGTCTCACATTGCAGAAGGATGCAGATGAGGTATATCCTTATATCAGGGGAGGCAAGAATGATGGTAACGATGTTTCAGACCAAGAATCTTGTTGTGTGGGTGCTGGCCAACCTGGTCAGAAATCTTACACAAATGGTGGTCCAAGCGCAGTGTGTTGAATGATTTGTATTTGAGGGGGGCAAATAACCAGGAAGCTAGGCCTATCAAACAGGTTCCCATGAGTTCAGTCCCAAAGTGGTTGACAATTAATGGCGAACTTGCAACACATCGCCACTGATATAAATGGAAACCCTGCTATAAATGTTGACATTACAAAGCAACATGGGGCACCGGCAGCCATATGGGGAGTGAATTAATTGTTGCAGTAAGCAAAATCTCAGAATTAATGACATGAAGGTTGGGAACTGAAGGCCAAGAAGGCCGATAAACTCAACACTGGCATACTTTTCAATATTCGGCCCATCCGGAAAAATTAAAAACAGCCAGCTAGAAATGTTGATGGCGTGGGCACCAGGTGCACATCAATGGATGGAGACCAGAAAATATGTTTTTTGGAAGTTTTTTGAAAATATGGAAGGGAAGATATATCCCATAAAAGATATAGAATATATAAAATATATCATATATTCTATATATAGGATATTATATCCTATAAAATAAGGAAGGGAAGATATATCCTATAAAATAGATTTTGTATTGTATAAGGTGTGCCAAGAAAACAATGTCCCACTGGGTAAAATTTGATCGCTAATCAATTTTTAAGTTCTATTTTTTAATTTCTATTCTCTTTCTTATCATTAGCTTATGAAATCACAAACCAGCCACACCAGAACTTATTAGGTATGTGCAATGCATAATTGAGTTGCTCGATTTCAATAATTGAAATTATCTTCAGTCGGTCCGCTGGGCTTGTCGTTTCTAGTAAACACATTAAGCTACCGAGTGAACTTACGATACTCCTGTTGGACAACGAACAGATACATTCAATGAGACTTGACTGCAACATGCCCTGGATTCTATCGAAGATAGACACACAATGCTGGAGTAACTCAGCGGGACAGCTAGTATCTCCGGGGAGAAGGGACGGGTGACGTTTCGGGTCGAGTCCCTTCTTCAGTTCCGCTGAGTTACTCCAGCCTTTTTGTGTCCATCTTCGGGTTAAACCAGCATCTGCAGTTCCTTCCTACACATGCAGTTTATAACTGCTTCAGGGCAATAGCGATGGAAACATGTCGGGCAAGCCAAAGATAAACGTTTCTTACATTGTAAACTCATCACTTTTGGTTTACGATTGAAAGATAGATAGGGGGGGAAAAGTCAATCACAATGATCGAAGCAATTTAATGAAATGGTACACGAAGGAATATCGGCCCTCATCACATTCCGATTGTTCTAACAGCAACATGTACAGATTCCATTCATCACAACAGCGGGAGGGCAGAAATTAAAGTAACCGAACAGTTAATGTCTACGTTAAGAAGGCTGATTGTCTGCCACCTGCAACATTATTAGGTGAACTTGTGTAGGAAGGAACTGCAGATGCTGATTTGAACCGAAGATAGAGCCCTCTCAGTCTGAAGAAGGGTCTCGACCCGAAACGTCACCCATTCCTTCTCCCCAGAGTAGCTGCCTGTCCCGCTGAGTTACTCCAGCACTTTGTGTCTGTCTTATTAGGTGAACTTTCTATTTGTAAACAAAGGTACCAGATCTAGCCATCTCCTATATATAACGCCATCGTTTCTTAATAGTCCGGTGTTCATCCGGAGCTTATATTGCTGGTCTGTTAGAATCTGGGCGAACATATTGGGCAGTGAATAGCAAAGCAAAAATCCATAAGAATGAGAATGGAGCAACTTTGTATTAACAGGTGGGCAACAACGCAGTTGAAAAAATGCCAGGCTAACCAATGTGTTACCAGCTCTCGGTTTCCCAAAATGGTACTGATTCCTTTGAATTGGAGGTACATTGTATGGTTTACATACAAGTCTGTCAAACATTCTAGCATCAGCCATTTACAGTCTGCAGAATTAGAATGATGAAAGAGATTGTACATGACTTCGCATTGCTAATCCTCAATCGCATGGACTTCTCCATCCATCTGATCACTTGGAGCTCCTTAGCAAGCCGGTCACGTCCCCATATAGAGGCTTGTAGACATGCGTGATGTTGGAGTTGCAAGCCCGGGAGCTGTCCAAGTGCTGAAATACACTGGCTGGTCCGCTCTTCACTGACTTGAGCCGCCCTCTATCCCCCTCCCACTCCCACCCTCCTCAACCCCAGCGAATATGGTGCCGGCGCCTCCCGGAGGGGAGCCCAATCTCAACCGCTTCCCTCAACATGAAGTTTGATTCCTCCCGTTCCCCTGACGTCGTGTTTACGGAGGGGTTTTGGGAAAAGATGCCATTCTGACGCTCCTCACTCCCCACAGCAACAGCGCGATCTCCAAGTCTCCCGGCGCACGATGATACTGAGGACTGATGCCCTGCATTGTCCTCCCTCCGCCCGCGTCTCATTCGCCGACTGTTTGGGTGGAAAGCGTTGGATCTGACTTCCCCACACGATTTGCCGAGTGTTTTTTATTTGAAGAAGGGGGTGGGGTGGGGTGGGGAGAGCCGTTGTTTCCAGAACACTGCGCTCGATATCAGACAGACAGATAGGGAGATAAGAGTTTGGCGGAATGCATCGACCAGTTGTGAAAATCCTGACAACAGTGTTCGCGTGCTTCCTGGAAACCAGCAACTTCAGGTATGGTCGGCATTTAACACGGGCTGCCTGCCGTGCGTTTGGTCTCCGTTGCCTTTTTTCTCACGTTGCGAGCATAACCAGGTCGGCGACTCGAACAATGGGGAATTGCACAGCGCGTAGTGAAGACTTCTTATGCATCCTTGTCCTCTGGGCGTGCATTGGAGTAACAAAGCATCTCCCAGTCTTCGTGAAAGGGGTTGTGACCGATCGAAGCCCGATATAGCATACACGCTGGAAGTTGTAGTCTGAAACGTGGGGGATACCTTAACGTAAAGCTCCCCACCCCCACCCCTTATTTGTTGTCCTTTAGCGGAGGGGCGACAACTATCCCTCTTCACCAGCACGCTATGTGGAGCGAAAGTTCTTGAAATCCCATTGTATTTTGAGCCCGGAGCTGCGAGCAGCATCAGATAATCGTAAATATTTGGAAGTGTAGCCACGCAATTTCATTTGTTTTCTTGATGGTTGGACATACATTGGTTGATTGTTCCGAATAATAGAAAAATCCATAAAATATCCTCGTATATCCCGCTATAAATGAATATCACATATATTAATAATTCAATTGTGTGTGTTTTTACGTTGGGGAGGTCTCTTTGATGGAGCTCCGTATTACTTTGTATGCATTCCGAATGCATTCAAAAGCTCTGGTTAATGTGGCTCTCAGCAGAACGAAACGTGTGTAGATTAAAATATGACTGATGTGTATCTTCCTGTGAAAGCTGTCTTTGACATGAATTTTCAACACATGGGCTTCATGGAAAACGTATGTGCAATTGAAATGAGAATCAGGCTGGGGACGCTGTTGCTGGACGTATTGATCCTCTATTTGATACCGGGAAACCCCCCAAAATATTTCCGTTCAAACGGGCTGCCTTGTTGTCGCCCACACGGCACAATGTTGTGTATCTGAAACCAATTGTCAGCGCGGATCTGCCTAACGCCGGGTTGTGTGTTCTTCAGGTTAGCCCTCTCCAAGGAACATGATTCCAGGTCTTCAGCCAAACCGGCCTCGCAGACCATGTCCCCCTCGGATTTCCTGGATAAACTGATGGGAAGGACGTCTGGATACGACGCCCGAATCAGACCGAATTTTAAAGGTAAAACGGGGCGACCAATAATCGGCGCAGCAAGTCGGCCCCCGCCCATTGTCTAAATCTGTTCTGGGACCTCGCATTTACAATTTGTCATGTGTAAGAGGGGATATAGCGTAGCAGTTTTTTTTTTTTGCGGGGGGGCGGGGGGTGGACGACGACTTTGGAAGACCCCCTGTTGCCAACTTCGGGCGAAGTGTAGCAACTTCACTTTGCAACGCCAGTCCAATTCGATTTGGAATATCACAAATGTACAAACGCGAATTTGTCATTTGGAAGGCAGTATCCGTTTACTGGCACGATGGTGCTATTTGTCATATGCTGACGCTTCCTTCAAAAACAGTATGCCCCGAATCGATTAATGAAGCCAGCGCTTTTGATGAGAGTAAAAAAAAACGTGTATGTGCAGGTTACGCCCCCCCCCCCCCCCTTCTAATGTTGACATAATATTTGCTTTATAAAAAGAAAAAAACAAACTGGTATGCTATTTCCCCCGAGTTACGTAACGCGAGGTAAAATAGATGTCTATTAACACAACCTTTGATCTTATTCCCAACGCCAACAATAAATATGTGGATTAAGGGAAAGAAATCGCAGTTGCAACATGTTGATCATTTGAGTTACAGGCAACCCGTTTGTAAAGGAGATGTGATGATATACATGTGAATGCTTATGTCTAGTACTCCACCTGATGAATATTGATTGATGATTCTCCGAATATTTATGCCACTGTACAACGCCCAATAAGCATTGCATGGAAGTCAACCGATCAGGTCAATCAGCTCAATCCACCTTTGACAATTACCTGGACAATTAGAGATTATTGGCGTCCTTCAAGTTTTTTCACATTCATTGCTCCTTATTTCAAGTCCCTCATATGCAAAATCACAGAACCCAAACTATTTGAAATTCAACAGAAATGCACAGATTACGAAGCCCTATGCATTTAGTAACATGTAGGAAGGAACTGCAGATGCCGGTTTACACCGAAGATAGACACAAAATGCTGGAGTAACTCAGCGGGACAAGCAGCATCACCGGAGAGAAGAAATTGAAGCATTTAGTAATATAACAGCATATATGTTACTGGTACCAAATACAATAAAATAAAAAACAAAGCTGAAGATATCAACCAGCCTTTAGGTGTTGAGATTAGAAATACCAAATGCCCATTCACTGCAGGTTCGTGTAGGACTGAAATAAGGAGCATTTAATGGGGGGGAAATCAGAAGAATGCCAATAATCTCTAATTGAATGCTTGGTGTGCAGCTCCAAGACCCGAATGCTGCACTACACACTGATTAACCAGATTGGATGACTTACATGCAATGCTTATTGTATGCTGTAGAGTGTGGCGTAGAAGGTAGCAGATGCCATGCCAGGCTGAGATGCATCCCGTCAGAATATTTCATATAACATACCTGTAGAAGTTATAAAGAATGCTTATGGGCATGCCAAGTCTTCTCAAACACCTAAGAAAATAAATAGGCTGATGTGCTTTCATGAGCACCACATCCGTGTGAATGGAGGGACCAGGTTAGGTAATCGGTGATATGAATACTGAGGAACTCGAAGCTGCTGGCCATCTCTACAGCAGCTCTATTGATGAGGATAGGATTACATTTACCAACCCCACACCACACCCCCAACTCCCTCCTCCATCTGCAACAGTAATTTTTTTTGTTACGCATTGAGATGAGGACATCGCTGGAAATTGGGGCATTATTACGTCCCATTTTTTTCCATGAGGAGTTATTGAGACACCTTCTTGAGTCCCTGCAGTCTATGCGATAAATACACTCCACAAGGATGTTAGGAGGGAGACTTAGGATTTAAACCCACAGGTAACAAAGAGGGCATGATACTTTGTGTGACTCAGAAGGGAACTTTGGAAGAGGTGGATTCCCATGGACATGCTGCCATTAGTGAGAGAGTTAAGCATTTGAGAAGTGCTGTTATAAGTAATCTCGCTGAGTTGCCACAGTGCAGCTCGCAGCCTATTTGTATCATTGGCTTGGACTGGAGGCCTGTGATTAGTGGTGTGCTTCAGGGCTCGGTGCTTGGCACGTTACTGTTTGTCATTTATATCAATGATTTGGATGAGAACGTACACGGCAAGATTAGCAAGTTTGCTGTTGATACAAAAGTGAGTGGTTTTACAGATAGTGAAGATGGTTGTGAAAAATTGCAGCAGGATCTTGATCGATTGGCCAGGTGGGCGGAGGAATGGTTGATGGAATTTAATAGAGAGAAATGTGAGGTGTTGCATTTTGGGAAGTCTAACATGGGCAGGACCTACACAGTGAATGAATGGTAGGGCTCTGGGGAGTGTTGTAGAGAAGAGGGCTCTAGGAGTGAACGTGCATGGTTCCTCGAAGGTGGAGTCGCAGGCACGGTAGATAGGGTGGTCAAAAAGGCTTATGGCCATTCGTCTTCATCAGTCAGAGTATTGAGTATAGAAGTTCGGAGGCCATGTTGCAGTTGTATATGGCGTTGGTGAGGCCGAATTTAGGGTATTGTGTTCTGTTCTGGGCACCATGTTATAGGAAAGATGTTGTTAAGCTGGAAAGGGTACAGAGAAGATTTACGAGGATGTTGCCAGTTCTAGAGGGTCTGAGCTATAGGGAGAGGTTGAGGAAGATGGGACTCTATTCTTTGGAGCGCAGGAGGATGAGGGGTGATCTTATAGTGGTGTATAAAATCACGAGAGGAATAGATCAGGTAGATGCACACACTTGCCCAGAGTAGGTGAATCGAGGACCAAAGGATATAGGTTTTAGATGAAGGAAAACAATTTATTTGGAATCTGAGGAGTAGCTTTTTCACACAAAGGGTGGTGGGTGTATGAACCACGCTACCAGAGGAGGTAATTGAAGCTGGGACTATCCCAGCATTTAAGAAACAGTTGGACAGGTACATGGATGGGACAGGTTTGGAGGGATATGGACCAAATACTGGCAGGTGGGACTAGTATAGCTGGCACATGTTGGCCGGTGTGGGCAAGTTGGGCAGAAGAGCCTGTTTCCACACTGTATCACTCTATGACTCTATAACTATCAACTGAATATGATCTCTGAATGTGAAGTGCCAAATAATAGTCCATAGTTCAGATAATTCCATCAATCTTATGGTGTAAGGTATCGTTTTCACACAAAGAACTGAAAAGTTTATCTTCATATTATTGAGCTTTATTTTTCTTGAATTTTGTGCAAATGTTCTATTTACTATACCTATAATCAATAAAAACTGATGTTAATAAAACTGTCCAGAGTGCAGGAGAATGAGGGGTGATCTTATAGAGGTGTATAAGATGTTGAAAGGAATAGATAGGGTGAATGCACAGTCATTTACCCAGTGAAGGGGAATCAAGAACCAGAGGACATAGGTTTAAGGTGAGGGGTAAAGATATATTATGAACCCGACGGGCAACTTTTTACACAAAGTGTGGTAGGCATATGGAACAAGTTGCCGGAAAGCATAGTTGAGGCATAGTTAGTGTTTAAAATGTTTTAAAAACTTTTTGGACAGGTAAATGGATAAGATAGGTTTAGAGGGATATGGCCCAAATGCAGGCAGGTGGGACTTGTGCAGATGGGGCATTGCTGGTCAGCATGTGCAAGTTGGGCTGAAGGGCCTGTTTCTACGCTGCATGATTCTATGGCTCCAATGTGTCTCTGTACTCCACATTTTTTAAATAACATAGTAATAATAATAATGGATGGGATTTATATAGTGCCTTTCTAATACTCAAGGAGCTTTACATCGCATTATTCATTCACTCCTCAGTCACACTCGGTGGTGGTAAGCTACTTCTGTAGCCACAGCTGCCCTGGGCCAGACTGACAGAAGCGTGGCTGCCAATCTGCGCCTACGGCCCTTCCGACCACCACCAATCACTCACACACATTCACACACAGGCAAAGGTGGGTGAAGTGTCTTGCCCAAGGACACAACGACAGTATGCACTCCAAGCGGGATTCGAACTGGCTACCTTCCGGTCGCCAGCCGAACACTTAGCCCATTATGCCATCTGTCGTCTTATACAGATATCTTTACATGACAGATACATATAGGTACTTATAGTAGTGTAAAACCCCAATTTTAGTATGTGATTCTCTTAAATATTACAATATTACAATTGTTGTAAATTTCCAAAAATGTGGCATGAAATTCTGGCGGCCAAAGTACAGTAATTTTATGTGTAAAAAAGAACTGCAGATGCTGGTTTAAATTGAAGGTAGACACAAAAAGCTGGAGTAACAGGCAGCATCTCTGGAGAGAAGGAATGGGTGACGTTTCGGGTCGAGACTCTTCTTCAGACTCATTCATTTGATAATGGAATAATGGTTGTAAAATCCATAGATGTAAGCGCACTATTTGACTGCAATTAAAGCCCCAAATTGTTAACAAGTTTATTATAGACCATCAAGCAATAGAAACATGGAAGTTCATGAGATAGGTAGGCAAATTGTGTAAATAAGTGATATTAATGGATGAGTAATTTTGTGAAGATAGGCAAGTAAAGGTGATGTATTTGGGGAAGGAGGGGGTATTTTTCATTGTGTTAAGGATGCTTCTGGATCAGTATCCCTTTAGGTTAAAAAAGGGAAGCCGTTCAGGATCTAGTTACTTCAAATGAAAGTGAACAAGAAGTAATATAATGGGAAAAAGCAAGAAGAGAATATAAATCATAATGTAATTCGTTTCAGACTTAAAATGAAAAAGAAAAGCAAGAGTTATGGGTGAAGATGTTTGACTGGAAGAAAACAGGCTTCAATAAAGCGAGCAGAGGAATAGTGTAGCTAAATTAGATAATCATAGGAAAATGTGCCTTGGACGGATAGTCATAGTCATAGAGTCATAGAGCGAACAGTATGGAAACAGGCCCTTCAGCCCAACTTGCCCACACCGGCCAACAATGTCCCAGCTACACGGGTCCCACTTGCCTGCGTTTGGTCCATATCCCTCCAAACCTATCCTATCCATGTACCTGTCTAACTGTTTCTTAAATCGGATAGTCCCAGCCTCAACTACCTCCTCTGGCAGTTTGTTCCATACACCCACCACCCTTTGTGTGAAAAAGTTACTCCACAGATTCATTTTAAAAAATTTCCCCTTCACCTTGAACATATGTCCTCTGGTCCTCGATTCCACTACTCTGGGCAAGAGTATCTACCCGATCTATTCCTCTCATGATTTTATACACCTCTATAAGATCCCTCCTCATATTCCTGCGCTCCATGGATGAGAGACCCATCCTACTCAACCTCTCCCTATAGCTCACACCCTCTAGTCCTGGCAACATCCAGGATAGTGGGTATATTGGAGATAAAACTGTAAGGTGAGTTGCATTTTCTCAGAAATAGAGAAGGCACAACAAAGGTGAAATTCCTTGGATGAATGATAAACATTAAGATGATATTTAAATCTGAGACATATGTCGTACAATTTGCAAATAATAACCGAAAGTAGTGAAGGGCCTGTCCCATTTAGGCTAGTTTTAGGCGACTGCCGGCGACTGTCATAGTCGTAGCAGGTCGCTGAAAAAACGGCGACTGGGCCCCCCTTCGAAATAAAATTTGAAATATAATCATTACTTTAACAACAAAAAGAAAAGAAGTCAGCACGGCGACAACCTACGTCACCTGGCGACAACCTACGTTAACCTGGCGACAACTACGACAGCACCTAAGTTAGGAGAAGTCAAGCTATGCTCATTGGCGTCAAACCCATAGTCGCCGACTCTCTCCGAAAAATTTTCAACGTTGAAAATCCAGTGGCGACAAGAAAAACGCTACGACTCTTTGGGGTCTGAGGAGACTACTCACGACCATACAGTGATACCCCGGCGACCATGTGGCGACAGCATAGTCGCCTAAAAAATAGTCGCCTAAAAAATATAGGCCCTTTAGCAAAGAATTAGCAAAATAAATGCTAAGCAGATACAAAGAGATGGTTGTTGGTAATGTAAAATTATAAAGCAAAAGAACAGTTAGCACAATGATAGGATCAACTGTAAATTAAGAAGAAAATCTTGCCTTTGAACAAAGGTGGAGTAGAGTTTAACAGGGTGATTTTTCTAGATTTGCTCAAAATCATGAAGTTGTATAAAGTTGCATGATCTGGAGGAAAATGTCATTCCAGATGAGAAGGAATGTCGTTAAAATGCTCCTGGATCATTCAATGTAAAAGACACCAGGCTTTGATGATTTGTATTCTGGAGTACAGGGACAAAATCAAAGAGGTAGTGTTTGAAGGTCCTGCCACAGTCTATAAATTAGCCTTGATATAAAAGTCATACATCTAAAAAACTTATTGAAATCATGTTTGGATACAAGAAAGAAAGAAGAAACTAAATTGGGTAACGGTGAACAAAATAACATTTAAAATGATGCACTTTGCGAGAATTAGTATTTGAGTCAAATTAACATTTACTAAGCATATAAGATAGAAAGAAATAGATGTTGGTGTCAGAATTACATGAACTAGGGTAATATGAAGTTTATGAGATGTATAAACTCCACGATGAATCTATCAGGCCAAGGAACCTCTTTCTCTGTTGTACTTTCTATGAAATCGGTTAAATATTACATCCATCAATTCCAACAAAATATTTTGAAAATATAATAGAATTTACAGACAAAGGAATGCAATGTTGATGGACTAAGAAGTCAATTTTCGCTTTGTAATTCTTGTGATTTTCTCTTTGGGCATGACATAAAGAAAGATCGTGATGAATTCAAGGCATATCGTGTTAATCAGAATATTGTTAACTGCAAAATTAGATGGTTATTAGAATATATTTTCTGACTGGAGGGATATTGAATTCCTTCAGGGGTCTCACAGCTCTTATATTATTTGGACTGGAGCAAAGGGACATGAGTGGGTATTAATATTTAAAGACATCTGAGAAATAAGAAACATTGTTAGAATGCAGAAGGATTGCAAGCAACACCAGGAAGTTAAAGGTTAGTAGATGAAGGGGGATTTTGGATAAAACCTGATACAGAAAAAATCATGCCTTGCATGTTGGGTGGAAAACTAGGTAAATATTCTCTAAAGGATCAAACTTTAAAGAATTTAAAGAGGATGAATAGACAATGTTCTGAAATTTAAAATTTTAAAGTGTAATAAAAAGATAATTACCATTTCAAAACCCTAGAATGAATCTTAGCTTTATAAATCAGACCATAATACAAAGATTCATTGGTAAAATGAATAGGTAACCAGCTAATTCACATTTCATAGATTGAGAAAAACCTTCCATTCTTATCATATAAGGAAATTATACATTCATAGTTCATGATTATTCAAGCATTAACATGATTGTTTTGCAAAAACAGAGGCGGGATAGATAAAGGCTGGAGGAACACAGTGGATCAGGCAGCATCTGTGGAAGGAATAGATGGATGATGTTTCAGGAAGGAACTGCAGATGCTGGTTTACACCAAAGATACAGACAAAATGCTGGAGTAACTCAACTGGACAGGCAGCATCACCGGAGAGAAGGAATGGGTGATGCGACCGAAACATCACCCATTCCTTCTATCCAGAGATGCTGCCTGTCCCCCTGATTTACTCCAGCATCTTGTGTCTATCTTCAGTGATATTTCATGTTGGGAACCTGGGTTTTGAAGTTATGGACTGGGTCCGATGGTTCCTAGTGTGGTCCATGGAAAATGCTGAGAAAATTAACACAGAAAATCTGTCATTCTAGGTCAATGTTAGCCCACCCTAATTTAAGTAGGCAAGGAGCCTAGCGGAGAAGTTTACTAAGATGTCCTCAGAGGTGAGGAGAGCCTAAAAGATGTAGGACTTCATTTTAACATTGGGTGGAAATCAGCAGGATGTTGCTGAAGTCACAAACATACTAACCTAATTCAGGTTTAGTTTAGAGATACAGAGCGGAAACAGGCCCTTCGGCCCACTGAGTCTGCACCGACCAGAGATCCCCGCACATTAACACTATCCTACACACATTAGGGACAATTTTTATACTTATACCAAGCCAAGCAACTTACAAATGTGTAGGTCTTTGGAGCGTGGGAGGAAACCGAAGATCTCGGAGGAAACCCATGCAGTCACAGGGAGAACATACAAACTCCGTACAGACAGCACCCGTAGTCGGGATCAAACCCGGGTCTCTGGAGCTGCAAGCACTGTAAGGCAGCAACTCTACCGCTGCACCACCGTCTCGCCCTAGTAGCAAGAGAAACATAGTAGATGGGGTGCGGGCAGTTGAGACCCTGATTCAGGCTATTCCTACTTGTTCTATTGTGAATTTTCCATATGAAGCCCAGAGGAGGAATGATACCACAACAAGACATTTTGGGCACCTTGAAATCTGCCTCTACTGGCTTGTCAGACAACTACTTTTCTGTGTAGGAAGGAACTGCAGATACTGCTTTACACCAAAGATAGACACAAAATGCTGGAGTAACTCAGCGGGACCGGCAGCATCACTGGATAGAAGGAATGGGTGACGTTTCTGGTCAAGACCCTTCTTTAGATTGAGAGTCACGGAAGGATATGGAAGGGTAAGGTGTGAAAACACGACATCAAAGGGGACGAATATCAAGGACAAAGTAGAATAGACCATTGTTAGCTAGGGGAAGGTGACAATGAAGCATACAAAGATAAAATTAAATCAGGAGGACAGTCAGACTGGTCGGAGAAATAGGATGGGGATGGGATGGAGAAAGAGGGAAAGCAAGGGTTACTAGAAGTTAGAGAAGTCAATATTCATACCGCTGGGTTGTAAGCTGCCCAAGCGAAATATTGTTGAACCTAGATGAGACACTACGAGTTTGATCTATCTATTTGAAGGAGCTGCTTAGATACCTATTGTGCATTTAATATTGTAGCCTGTCGATCTACAGTATGTGATTTAAATGGATGAATGTAAACTGATTTAAACTGCTCAACCTCTTCTAGGTGGACAGTGTTAAAGTTTCCCATTTTATTAGAATAAGAAATGTTAGGAAAGCTATGACAGAATTGTTCAAAATCTTGACGAGGTGATTTAAATTAATCTTCATGTGTTGATTTATATATTTTAAGAAATTCATCAAAAGTCAGATATGATAGTTGGATTTAAGAGGTGATGGAAGGGCAGGGAAAAGAGGGATATGGATCATGTACAAGCAGGTGAGATTTAGGCATCATGTTCGGCACAAACATTGTGGGTCATGGGGCTCATTTCTGTGCTGTACTGTTCTATGGTCGATGTTCTATGTTCCATAAAAGGAAATGCATGGGTGTTAATTGCATTATCCTGGCTATGCCTCTCAAACTGCAATCCCTCCCACCAATATGCACCATGGGAACGCCACCACCCACAGATTCCCCTCCAATTGACGCACAATCTCTTTGTACATTACATGAGCTTGTGCACCCAAACTGTAAATTCAATCCACTAATGAGTTATCATGATCTAGGGATATATGATTTCCTTACACCAGTTTATGAGCATCTTAGCATCAATTGAGATGCTCCATGTCCAGTAACACTGTGAGCAAAACATGATGCTGACCATACCGTCCCGATCCAGTAATTATGGACGAGCAATAAATGCCAACGTTGTCAGTGATGCCCTCAGCCTGTAAATGAATAAGTTGAAGAAAGAGAATATAGAGAGTTTAATAGAAAGATGTTACACAGATGATTGCGATAACATGAATGTAGAACCTGGAAACAGTAATGGAAAATCAGAATTGCTTTTTGTCTTAGTACAACATTGTTTGAAACTAAAAGGATATTGAGTCACCTGGAAAATAGGTGGGGAAATGGCACAATAGTGCTAGCTGTTATTAATGCACCAGGTTAATTAGTCTGAATACCTTGTTATGTTGTAAATACTGCATCTGATATTACATGGTCAAATTATGTATTTAGAATCCGGGCATAACTGGCATCAGTTTACCACTGAAAATTGGAACAAAATCTTAGTAGATCATAATGAAATCAGCCTGATATTTCTCTGTCATAGTCAGGTGATGCCTTGTAATCAGACACTAAAATAAAAATCTATCATTATGGCTGCAATTTGATTCATTTTTGCTTCATTACTGGATACCACAACCAGAGCAGTCCTGAACGACTATCTACCTCATTGGTGGCCCTCGGACTATCCTTGATCAGGCATTACTGGCTTTACCTTCCGCTAAACGTTATTCCCTTATAATGTACATTGCAAATGGCTCGATTATAATCATGTATTGTCTTTCCGCTGACTGGATGGCACACAACAAAAGCTTTTCACTGTACCTCGGTACACGTGACAATAAACTAAACTAAATTAAAACTAAACTAATCTATAGAGCTGTGCAATCTCTGCTCCATCGCTCCCATCCTCAACACCTCTGGTTCATCAGGCTGCATGTCAGGATCCAGTTTTGGATGAGACGGTGAAACTGAAATTTTCATGTATTTTGGATAATTCAAACAAAGGACCTAATTACTAATTTTGATACAGAAACGAATTACTAATTTACCCATCTGTCTTTGGCAATACCAAAGTAACTTGTTAATTCTGCCGATATGTTGAAAAGAGGAACTGCAGATGCTGGTTTACCAAAAAAAAGACCCAAAGTGCTGGAGTAACTCAGCGGGTCAGGCAGCATCCCCTGAGAACATGCATAGATGATGTTTCGGATCAGGACCCTTCTTCAAATTATTTCTGCCTATCTTAATTCATCATCCTATTATAATTTCTAAAGTTGATCTGGAAATTTTGTATGCATAATATCTGGTCGTCTTTGTTGATTCACTCAAGCCTCCTTTAACAATCGTTAGTCCTTTGAATACATTGTGGCCTCACTTACCCATATCTATCTTCCGACATCTCTGTGGTTGTGTCATGTTCACAGTCCTGTCACAGCACTGAAGCAGATCTTAGCTAAAGGGCCTGTCCCACTGTACGAGGTAATTCAAGAGCTCTCCCGAGTTTAAAAAAAAAATCAAACTTGTGGTAAGCACGTAGAATGTACATAGGGGGTACGTCGGAGCTCGGGACGTCTCTTAGCGACTCGTAATGTTAACGGCAGGTACTCGGGAAACACGGTAAGCTCGTGAAGACTCGTGAAGATTTTTCAACATGTTGAAAAATGTCCACGACAGCCCCGAGTACCTACAAGCGGCTATTACCGTAATTCTCTGAGTTCGAATCAGGGATAACTCGGGAGAACACTTGAATTAGCTCGTACAGTGGGACAGCCCCTTAAGACACAAATGGCTAAAAACATCTCTCAATATTTCCCTTTAAATTTCTTTCTATTGCTGATATGGCTGACAATGGAACATCATCCTACAATATTCTTTCTGTTGTCCAACTAGGCAGCATCGCTCTTTTCTGATTCCAGTCATGCACAAATTGCTTATAATAATGTTCTTCCTGCTGCACAATTATTCCTTGAGTGACCTGAAGTTTATTCCTGTTTATCTACTGAATGTCATCCATCCACTGCTCCCTTCCTCTCCTACCTGTCACTCTGTTTTGTTTCGATTCCTGGTGAACTTCCAATTTTGATCAAAAACAAACCTTCCATTATTGGGAATAACAAAATCTTTGCTCAGTAATGTATTTTTTTGTTACTTTTCAACACAACAATTTCAATGCACTCTTGGTTTTGTGCACCAGCCTTGTGTCATTCTCAAACTTGGGGTTGTCCAAATTCTACTGCCCAGAAACTAATATGTACCAGCCAGTATTCAATCTTCTCCCTTGCCTTTGGTTTCATCCATAACAACAAGTGTGGTGATGTCTCAGTTTGAAATTTCTTATCCTTACATGCAATTCCTTTCCCATTTGTACATTCTTACACTGTCTTGAAACTTCCCACGATTTCTGCATTCTTTCAGTTATGACCCCATGTGGTATCTCTTTATCGTCTATGAAGCGACTTTTCTTAGTTTTTAGTATTACGGAAACAGCGCGGAAACAGGCCCTTCGGCCCACCGAGTCCGCACCGACCAGCAATCCCCGCACATTAACACTTCCCTACACCGTCTGGGGACAATTTTCACAATTACACCAAGCTAATGAACCTACAAACCAGTACGTCTTTAAAGTGAGGGAAGAAACCGGTGTCCCTGGAGAACACACATGCAGGTCACAGAGAGAAAGTACAAACTCCGTACAGTCAGCACCCAAAGCCAGGATTGAACCCGGGTCTCTGGTGCTGTAAGGCAGTAGCTCTAGCACTACGCCACTGTGCCGCCCTTAAAACCTGCTCTTCGATTAAAGTTTAATTTATCTGTTCTAGTATTTCTTTTTTGTGATACCTGGATTTAAAAAAAAAAGTTTGTTAACATTCCCATGAACTATTAAAGAGTGGTTCACTAAATTAAATGTAAACCATTTGTGCTATTGTGCAGCATAATTTCTTACTATCTATTGACTGAAAATATCTTTCATATTTGAAGCTGTGCTGCCTGGATCTACCCCCACAGCTGAATTTAAGATATTTTTGTATTCGTTATCTCTGTGCCTCAACATTCATCTATATTTAAATCTTTATAATCAATTCTCAGTTACCTTCTCTCCTGTTTAAAATCCATTGTTTCTCCAGTCTTTCCTGAATATCTGGACCTCTGGGGCATTAAGTGTATGCTTATTCTCTGAACTGCTTCGCTATTTTGAATTTGTCAGATGTTTCCCAATGATGAGAACCATACCCATCACTCACTGTATAATCTATTGTTCAATATGCTGCCAGCTTCAGTGATTGCTATTTGCTTTGCTTGATAAGGATCAGTAGTATTTACTTATGTCTGAGTCCACTAAGACTCGTTCATTCCAAGATTATTCAATAAACTGCACTAGAATAGAGACGATAGCATTCAGCCTCAGTGGTTTCTTGTAATTGTTTAACATCTCCTTCAGTTGAAATTGAACGGTTCATTACCGTCAGGTTTGCTGGTAAGTGCCCTGCTTTCAATATTATTTACTAACAATATTAAAGTGTACTTTGTAACTTTGTCTGCGCCTTGTGGCACCTTTTATGTGTACTGTGTATTCAAAAACAAAGAATTTCACTGTACCTTCATGGTACATGTAACAATAAAGTATCTATCTATCTATCTATCTATCTATCTATCTATCTATCTATCTATCTATCTATCTATCTATCTATCTATCTATCTATCTATCTATCTATCTATCTATCTATCTATCTATCTGTCTGTCTGTCTGTCTGTCTGTCTGTCTGTCTGTCTGTCTGTCTGTCTGTCTGTCTGTCTGTCTGTCTGTCTGTCTGTCCTAAAATGATAAATTCATCTATTTACCTTCTCGCCTGTTGCTCATTGTTGCTCTATTCACGATTCACTCATTCCCTATTCACTCATCAGGAGTCTACCTTTGATTTAAACCAGCATCTGCAGTTCTTTCCCTCACCATTTTACCACGCTGGTTAAGGGAGAGAGAACATATAATTGCATAGTTGTTCATGGTTACTCTTAATGACAAGGAAACATGCATTGAAGTTGATTTTTCAGTGACGTACCTTATGTGTGGTTCAGGAATGACAATAGTGCGAGCCTCATTGAGGCGCCCACTGTTGTATGCTTTCTTCAGCATGAATTTCCTTTGTTACTACAACACGTATCGTGTCAATTAATGAAATGCATGGGTAAAGATGAACATTAAAGTAAAGTACTTGCTGAAAATAGTATAAAAGAATCAATAAATTGGTATGCTGCCGCAATAAGATGTTGCAATAATAATATCATAAATTATGCATTTATTAATGCTGTTTGCTCTCACCTGTCTTGGAAGAAACCAATGCCAGCCAAAGCAAACCTGTCTAAAGTTTTGCTCAGCTGTTATTGTATTAAGAGTTTTTTTTGGGGGGGGGGGTGTCAGACTCACCCCTTATTTTACAAGATGTCCAGACAAATTGGTGAACATTTTTCACTGTACCTCGGTAAGTGAACTAAACTGACAAACTGCTAAACAAATTGATCTAATGCACATGGCATTGTTCAGCTCTTATTCACTACTATTTATACATCTTCCATTTATAATATTATTACCGTGGAAAAGGGTGAATGAGATTAGCTTAATCACGAAATGGAGATTATGTGACATCGGACTTGAAATTTAAAAGACTGCAGAGATAGAATGAAGAAGAGAAGATCAAAGGTGGATTATTTAATGCCAATTAATAGTGTTTCATATTAGCGGTTAATATTTCTTTAGCCCAATTAGTATAGCGATGCCAGTTTGGACGTCCGCATTTTGGGCTGATTCCCAGAGTTATAGTCAGTGAATTATTGTTGCAAAGTCAAAGTCATAGCAAAGAAGTAGGATTTTTAACCCATAATATTCAGGTTGACCAACAATTACCTCTCTACAATAATTATTAATTTATAGCCTTCTCTGCCATGGCAAATAAAGTGTGAGTCTACATGCTTCTTATCTGTTATGAGAGTTGAGGCTTCCATTTCCCATTCAGGCAGTGGGTTCCAAAATCCAGTCTATAGTTTAATTTATTGTCACGTGTACAGAGGTACAGTGAAAAGCTTTTGTTTCGTGCTATCCAGTCAGCGGAAAGACAATATATTATTACAGTCGAGCCATTTATAGTGTATGGAAACATGATAAGGGAATAACGTGTAGTGGAAGGTTAAGCCAGCAAAGTTCGATCAAGGATAGTCCAAGGGTCACCAATGAGGTAGATAGTAGTTCGGCACTGCTCTCTGGTTGGGGTAGGATGATTCAGTTGCCTGATAACAGCTGGGAAGAAACTGTCCCTGAATCTGGAGGTATGCGTTTTCACACTTCTATACCTTTTGCCTGATGGGAGAGGGGAGAAGAGGGAGTGGCCAGGGTACGACTCGTCCTTGATTATGCTGCTGGCCTTGCCGAGGCAGCGTGAGGTATAAATGGAGTCAATGGAAGGGAAGTTGGTTTGCGTGATGGTCTGGGCTGCGTCCACAATTCACTGCAATTTCTTGCAGTTTTGGATGGAGCTGTTCCCAAACCAAGCCATGGTGCATCCTGACAAAATTCTTCCTACGGCGCATCTGTAGAAGTTGGTGAGAGTTGTTGGGGGCATGCCGAACTACCTAAGCCTTCTAAGGAAGTCGAGGCATTGGTGTGCATTCATGCTTTCTTGAAGTTGGTTAACAATGTAGGGCGTCAAGAGTTTCTGAGGCCAGATATTCTGTCCATGGAGGCAATCACAGGGAGAAGTCAGTGAAGAATTTATTGATGTGTTCACAGTTGCCTCGAGGAAAGTTCTGGTTTGTGATCCTGTTTTGTAAATGGCAACCGTGAAGCATGTCATTCAATCTCTTCAGTGAAACTCTTTTCTCCGATATAAATGGAGCCAATGGAAGGGAGGTGGGTTTGTGTGATGGTCTGGGCTGCGTCCACAATTCACTGCAATTTCGCTGGCAATTTTGGGATGGGAACAATCCCAGCTTCTCGACATCCAAAGAACCTTCCTGAAAGAAGATGGGTGCCTTGGACTTGGTAGCAGTGGCGCATGTAAATTGGGACCTTTGAGTAAGGCTGAAGCACATTTGGCCCACTGTAAAGACGTTTCAGTTGTGGGGGGACGAGGGAGTGGCCAGGGAGCGACTTGTCAAGGCAGCGTGAGGTATACATGGAGTCAATGGAAGGGAGGTTGGTTTGTGTGATGGTGCCTTCATAATTCACTGCAATTACTTGGGGTCCTGGATGGAGCTTTTCCCAAACCAAGCTGTGATGCATCCCGATAAAATGTTTTCTATGGCGCATCTGTACATGTTGGTGAGGGTTGTTGGGGACATGACAAACTTCCTAAGCCTTCTAAGGAAGCAGAGGCAATGGTGTGCTAAATGTCATAGTGTCATAGAGTCATATAGCATGGAAATAGGCCCATCGGCCCAACTTGCCCATGCTGACAAAGATTTCCCACCTACACAAGTCCTACCTGCCCATATTTGGCCCATATCCCTCTAAACCTTTCTTATCCATATACCTGGCCAAATTATTTTCAATTTTGTTATAGCACCTTCTTATACTATCTTCTCTGCCAGTTTGTTCCATAAACACACACCACCTTTGTGTGAAAATTTTGCCCCTCAGGTTTCTATTAAATCTGGCTCCTCTTTCTTTAAACCTATGTCCTCTGGTTCTTGATTCCCCTACTCTGGGTAAAAGATTATCTGCATTCACTCTATTTATTCCTCTCATGATCTTATACGCCTTTATAAAATTACCCCACCGCCTCCTGCGCTCCAAGGAATAAACTCCTCACCTGCCCAACCTCTCCCTATAGCTCAGACCCCCAGGTCCTGGCAACATGCCTGGAGATCATCTCTGCATTATTTTTCAGTTTAACAACATGCTTCCTGTTGCAGGGGAACCAAAACTGAACACCACATTCCAAATGCAGCCTTGGCAATGTTTTGTACAACTGTAACATAACACCACACTGGCAAGTTATAGGAGTGAACTCTGAGGGAGAAGGTATGACAGGGGCTGATTAGGGATAGTCCGCATGGTTTTATGTTTTTTTGAAGTAGCCAAAAATGTTGTTGAGGGCAAAGACAGCGACATTGTCTATACGGAATTCAGCAAAGCATTTGATAAATGTAGGAAGGAACTGCAGATGCTGGTTATCCGATGCTAGACACAAAATGCTGGAGTAACTCAGCTGGACAGGCAGCATCTCTGGATCGAAGGAATGGGTGACGTTTCAGGTCGAGACCCTTCTTCAGACTGTCTAAGCATTTGATAAGGTTCAATGTGGTAGGCTGTTCTGGAAGATTCAACCAGATGGGATCTAAGCTGACAGGATAGAGAATTGGCTTCATGACTGAGTATGATAATTTAAGGTTGTTTTTTGGACTGGAGACCTATAATGAGTGGTGTGCCTCAGCGATTGTTGCTGGGCCCATCGCTGTATGTGGTTTAAGTCAATGATTTGGATGAGAATGGACGGTATAACTAGCAAGCTTGCAGATGACACTAAAGTGGGTGGTATCGCAGATAGCAAAGATAGTTATTAAAAATTACAGCAGTATCTCGATCAGTTGGGCAAGTGGGTTGAAGAATGGTTAATGAACTTTAAAATAGTTAAGTGCAAGGTGTTGCCTTTTGGACAGTCAAACCAGGGTAGGAACTTCTCAATAAATGGCAGGGCCTTCGGGAGTGTTGTAGAGCAGACTGATCTAAGAGTGCAGGTACATGGTCCCTTAATGTGGCGTCACAGGTTGGGATGTTGATTAAGAAGGCTTTTGGTACATCAGTCTTCACCAGTCAGAGTATTTGGAAGTTGGGATGTTATGTTAGAGTTGTTCACGTGTGGGGCTGCATTTGGAGTATTGTGTTCAGTTTTGGTCACCCTGCGGCACAAGGGATGTTGTTGAGCTGGAAAGCCTGTGTTGAAGACATACAGGGATATTGCCAGGACTTGAGGGCCTGAGCTACAGGGAGAGGTCGGGCAGGCTAGAACGTTGTCCCTTGGAGCATTGGAGGATAAAGGGTGATCTCATAGAAGTGAGGGGGAAAATAGGCTAAATGTACAGTCTTTTACCCAGAATTGGGGAAACAAAACCAGGGGACGTACGTTTAAGGTAAGAGGGGAAAGATTTATTAGGAGCCTGACAGACAATCTTTTCACACAAAGGGTGGTAGGAATATAGAGAAGGCAGCCAGAGGAGGTAGTTGAGGCAGGTACAATAACATCATTTTAAGGGCATTTGGAAAGGCACATGGATAGGAAAGGTTTGGAGAGATATGGGCCAAAGGGGGGCAAGTGGAGCTTGTAGATGGGGCATCTTGGACTGAAAGGCCTTTTCTCCGTGCTCTATGACTATATCCCACCTTTTATACTCAATACCCTGACTGATGAAGGTCAATGCACCAAAGGCCTCTTGAACACCGTAACTAGCTGCGATGCAACTTTCAGGGAACTCTGCATCTGCACTCCTCGATCCCTCTGCTCCACAACACTCCGCAAAGCCCTGCCATAATCCTTGTCACCTGGGATTCCCTGAGCTTGCTGCTATTTCCATTCACCCAGAGGTGAACACATTGACTCTGAACACTCACTATTTCAAATGTAAATATTGTAGTCTTACATGCAAGTAACTGTGCTCTGTTCACTTGTGGCAGACACCTCCTTACGATATTGAAATCGGCCTTCCCTGTGTCCAACACCCCAATTCATGGGCTGTCCTTATCCATTATTACTTTCCATAAAACAAATCTGAAGGGTAACTTTCTTACACAAAGGGTGGGTGGTGAGCGAATGGAACGAGCTGCCAGAGGAGGTAGTTAAGGCAGGGACTATTGCAACATTTAACAAACAGTTAGACAGATACATGGATTAGGACAGGTTTGGAGGGATATGGGCTAAACATGGGCAGGTGGGACCAGTGTAGCTAAGACACGTTGGTCAGTGTGGGCAAGTTGGACCGAAGGGCCTGTTTCCACACTGTACACTCTATGACTCTATGACTAAGTACTCAAAATGACAAATATTTTCATTATCTCCAAAGTGTTCCCCCGCTCACACTCCAACTACATGCCCGCCTACATTCCCTGAGATGGGGACCAATACTGCCCCTTCTCTTGTTGAACAAACTGCAGCTGGGGCACTCAGCAGTCCAAAAGTCTCTCCTCGATTCACTTTAAAGATTTTATCCTTTCTGAGCCTTTCACACTAAAATGGTCCCAATCAATAGTGGAGAAATCTCTTGCCACTATAATTCTATCACTCTTATATTCACAGTGAATTATCCATGTGTCTGCTCCACCATTTCATGCTGACTGCTAGGAGGACTGTAATATCACCTCAACAATGTAATTACTCCTATTTGTTCCTCGGTTCTATACATATGGGCTCATTTGAAGGGCCTTCTCCTTAGTTATTAGTGTAATATTGGCTTCTTCATCTAAATTGCAACAACACCTCCTCTTTTACACACCCTCCCCATTCCCTCTCATGCCTTAAGATGTTATACCCTATGGTGGCATGGTGCAGCAGTACAGCTATTGCCTTACAGTGTCAGAGACACCTGGGTTTGATCCTGACTACAGGTGCTTGTTTTTATGGAGTTTGTATGGTCACCACGTGACCTGCATGGGTTTTCTCCGAGATCTTCGGTTTCCTCCCACACTCCAAAGACGTACAGGCTTGTACGTTAATTGGCTTGGTGTAAATGTGAAATTATCCCCAGTTTGTGTAGGGTAGTGTTAATGTGCGAGGATCGCTGGTCGATGCAGCCTCAGTGGGCTGAAGGGCCTATTTCCGCACTGCATCTCTAAACTAAACTAAATGCTGAGTTATCAGTCCTGCCTTTGCTCAACCATGTCCCTGTCATAGCAAAGATATCATTCTGCCTTGTGCTAATGAATGCTCTAGGTTCATTTGCTTTGGATCCATAAAAATAAAAGTAATGTGGCATTGATGTTATTGTTTCTCTCATCACTGATGTGTTTACACTGCCGACTGAACTGTCCTAATTCCCTTTCAATATTTGGCTGAACTAGTCGGCTAAATGTACATCTACTTAGTGCCTGGAAATTAGTTTTAACCTTCCCCATCAACACTAGCTCAACTCATCCATGCCAACCAAAGTGCCGTAACTAAGCTAATCCCATTTGTCCGCATTTGATCCACATCCCTCTAAACATCTCCTATCCGTGCACATGTCCATGTATTTTTAAATATTCTTATTACACCAGCCTCAACTAGCTCCTCTGGCAGCTCGTTCCATGTGTCCACCACGCTCTGAGTGTAAAAGTTGCCCCTCAGATTTATATTAAATCTATCCCCTATCACATTAAACGTATGTCCTCCATTTCTTGATTCCCCAATTCTGGCATTCTCCCTATGATCATCACGATTTCCCTCAAGATCTTATACACCTCTATAACATCACATCACACCTCATTCACCTGCACTGCAGGAATACAGTCCTGGCCTGGCCAATCTATCCCTATAGCTCAGAGCCCTCCAGTTCTGGCAACATAAACATAATATATCCTTCCGACAGGGGGTGATCAAAATTGCATGCAATACTCCAAATGTGCTTCACCAACACCTTGTACAGCTGTAGAAGACCACTTTGGTTTCCACTAGGCCATATATTTTCCCTAGTTACCCTCTTTCCTTCAAAGTACTTATAAAATACTTTTGGATTCTCCTTAATCTTATCTGTTAGAACTATCTCTTGCCCCATTTTTGTCCTCCTTATTTCATTCTTAAGTATGCTCCACAGTCCCCCAGAACTCCTCCAGTGACACACTTGATCCCAGCTACCTGATCCATGCCTCATTTTTCCCTGACCAGAGCCTCAATTTCTCTCGTAATCCATGCTTCCTTGGTTCCACCTGCCTTGTCCTCCATTCGAAAGGGGCTATCCCACTTGGGCGGCCTAAGCTGCAAGTTTAGAAGAGTTTGACCTGGACTCAAACACGCAGCATGGTCGACACAAGTTCCTAGGAGGTCGTATGAGGTGGCTGGAACTCTCCTTCAAGCTCGAGGGAGGTTCCCGCCTACTCGTGGCCTCAGCTAGGTCGCGGACAAATTTTCAGGATATTGACATTTTTTCCGGGAGTAAAATTTGGTCGGCATGGTTCTTTTTCACTCGTAGTGCAGTGGAATGGGGTCGCTATTTAGTAACAGGCAGTCGAGGGCAGCCGTAGGCCATCTCCTTCGCTGACCGGCTATTTTGATTGGCTCATTGGAGTTTCACGATCTAGGAAGACCTACCGGTAGGTAAAATGCCCGCTAAACTTTATTAAACTTCTTAAAAGTGTCTCGACTCCTTCTCCCCCCTTCTCTCCCTTTTTCCTCCCCTTCTCTCCCCTTCTCGCCCCTTCTCTCCACTTCTCCCCCCTTCTCTGCCCCTTCTCTCTCCCCCCACCCCCTCCCCACGTTAAAGGACTTACCGTTCCTGTGGCAGCCATTTTACCTTCGTCATCATCGCGCAGGCAGCGCTCCTCTGCTTTCCCTGGCCCCCACCTTCGCAGTGTGTGTGTGTGTGTGTGTGTGTGTGTGTGTGTGTGTGTGTGTGTGTGTGTGTGTGTGTGTGTGTGTGTGTGTGTGTGTGTGTGTGTGTGTGTGTGTGTGTGTGTGTGCGGTCGGTAGATGCAGCTGGCGGTTTCAACGCAGCCGATCGATCCAGCTCGAGGCTTTCCAGGAGAGTACCCTCGAGCTTGAAGGTTGAAGGCACTCTACTGGACTCGCGGATTAGGTCGCCCAAGTGGGACAGCCCCATAACAAGAACATGCATTCTTTGAACACTAATCATCACTCTCTTCAAAACATCCCACTTTCTGGATGTCTCTTTGCCCACAAACAACTTGCTCCAATCTTCTTTTTCCGAGTTCCTGTCTAATATGATCAATGTTGGCTTTGCTCCAATTCAAATATTTAACTTGTGGACCAGGCCTGATGTTATCCATAAATATTTTAGAGGTAATAGAACTATGGCCGCAGGTCCTAAAACACCAACACTTCAGTGACCTGCCCTTCCTAATTTCCCAAGAGGTCAAATTTCACACTATCCCTTGTGGGGCCCTCCACGTATTGGCTGAGGAAAGTTTCCTGAAAACATTTGATAAATGTTACCCCGACTAAACACTTGACATTAGGGCAGTCACGGTGGCGCAGCGGTAGAGTTGCTGCCTTACAGCGCTTACAGCACCAGAGGCCCGGGTTCGATCCTGACTACGGGCGCTGTCTGTACCGATTTTGTACTTTCTCCCTGTGACCCCGTGGGTTTTCTCCGAGATCTTTGGTTTCCTCCCACACTCTAAAGACGTAGAGGTTTGTTGGTTAATTGCCTTGGCATATATGTAAAATTGTCCCTAGTGTGTGTCGGATAGCGTTAATGTGCGAGGATCGCTTGTCGGCGCGGACTCGGTGGCCAGTTTCCGCGCTGTATCTCTAAATCTAAATAAAATTAAAACAATGGCAGCCCCAGTCTATACAGTATTGGGAAAGTTAAAAGCCTCTACTATGACAACATTAAGGTTGCCTGCAATCTGCCGGCATATTTGTTCCTTTAATTCCTGTTAACTATTTGAGGGCCTATAGTACACTCCCAACAAAAGTAGTCATTCCCTTTTTATTTCTCTGTTCCACCCGTATAGCTTCAATAGAAGAGCCATCTGTAATGTGATCTTAGAGAGGGGTAGGTGCCTGGAATGCACTGCCAGGATTGGTGGTGGAAGCAGAAATGACGGTGCATTTTAGTGGCTTTTAGATCAGTGCACGAATAACCAGGAAATGGAGATGTATGGATTATGTAGGAGTAATAATATGGATAATATGGATTATGGAGGCAGAAGAGATTTATATAATGTGGCATCGTGAATGGCACAAACACCATGGGCAGAGGGGCCAATTCCTGTTCTATAGAGTGGAAACAAGGAACTGCAGATGCTGGTTTACCAACAAAATACACAAAATGCTGGTGTAACTCAGCGGGTCAGGCAGCAGCCCTGTCGGAACCTGTCACCTACCTATGTTCTCTAGAGATGCTGCCTGACCCGCTGAGTTACTCCAGCATTATGTGTCTTTCTATGAGTTCTCCTGCCATGGATGACCTTTGAATTACCTTTCATGCTTTGAAAGTCACTAATTACACTCAGGATTTTTTCCTACTTTTCACAAAGGTACTACAATTTAAAGTTCTTACTTTTACTTGTAGATTTAAAACTGTTATGAAAGTAGAATAGACGCCTGTTGTCACATTCTCATTCACACGCTCAGCATTACCCACACTGCTGCACCCCAAGTTGGGCTGTTTTGTGAGCTGAGAGTTTAGAGAACATGTGGACTAATCCTGCAAAAGGCTGTGGGAAGAGAACAACCAGAGGCTTTGTGATAGAGGAAAGTATTTGGTTCCCATTTTTGCCTGATGACAATGGAAAGAAATGAACAATTGTAAATGTGGCAGTGTATCATTAACCTGTTCACTGCCAAGATTCACTTGTATACTCTGACCCGAGTATACTCGAGGGTGGAATAGGTTAATGCAATACCAACCTTCTACATTGCTGCTATCTTAAGGCTTTGGTTAATTGTTACATATGCATTCTGACTATAATATATGAATTATGAGTGCATTAACTGGCCAAGTGCCTAGCACACATTACCAGAGATGTCATCATTACGATCGTTATTGGACCTAAGCAGGGAACGTTAGGAGGTGAGGATCACCCCTCTCTCCTGTCTCCATCAAGGGTGTGGATGTGCAGTTTACCAGGGAGTACAAATACCTTGGAGTTTACCTGGACAGTAAACTGGACTGGTCCAGGACGCTGAGGCGCTGTACAAGAAGGACAGACCCGGCTGTACTTTCTGACGCTCTTTCAATGTCCGCAGTAAGATGCTGCAGATGTTCTAACAATCGGTGGAAGCCAGTGCCATCTTCTTCACTGTCGTGTGCTGGGGTAGCAGGGTGAAGGCCGCGGACACCTACAGGATTAACAAGCTCATCAGGAAGGCTGGCTCCATCCTGGGGGCGGAGCTGGATTCATGGGCGGTGGTCTTGGAGGGGAGGCTGCTTCTGAAACTTGGACAATAACGGGAGTATCTTGGACAATACCGCTCATCCCCTCCATGACACACTGGTCAACCTGAGGAGCACCTTCAGCAACAGACTGGTTCCACCAAGATGCAGCACAGAACACCACAGGAAATCCTTTTTCACTGTGGCTATCAAACTGTACAACTCCTCCCCCTTCTGTTGTGGGGTAGACTACACCACCCACCACCCATTCCCGTCCCCCCTTCCCCAATCTTTGTACATCCCTTATCCAGGACTTTCCACTCCTCACTTCAATTTAATATTTCATGTATCAGGTTGTGTTTTATGACTGTTGGCAGACCAATTTCCCTCCTGGGATAAATAAAGTTCTATCGTATTGTACCAAATGTGTAGAGGTGGAATATGAAGAAATTCCTCCAATATGTGCCAGAAATTCCCCCTCTGCCAAAATGAATCACCATGATTAGTAAATATGAAAGATAGACACAAAAAGCTGGAGTAACTCAGCGGGCCAGACAGCATCTCTGGAGAAAAGGAATAGGTGACATTTCGCGTCGAGATCCTTCTTCAGTCTCAGTGTCAGGGGAAAGGGAAACAAGAGATATACAGACGGTGATATAGAGAGATATAGAACAAATGAAATTAAAGATATTCAAACAACTAACGATGATAAAGGAAACAGGCCATTGTTAGCAGTTTGTTATGTGAGAACGAATTCAGACAATCAAACGCAGCAAGACGACTTTGAAGCTGGTACGACTTTGGTGGGGGAGGGATGGAGAGAGAGGGAATGGAGGGGTTACTTGAAGTTAAAGAATTCATTCCACAATCTCTACAATGCGGTTGCCAATGTTGAGGCACATCAAACAATTGCCGTTCAGAAAATTCATCTGAGAAATTGCTTTTTGAATGAGGTCCATGAATAGTTCACTCCTGGAGAGATGCTTATTGAAGACAAAGTTTTAATTAGGGCGGAGATCTCATCCCATCAGCAGATCCCATTGAGATAGCAGGCGTAAAATGGAAAAACAACCCGACCCGGCTCCTCCGGCCAAGCGGTCAATCCGAAGGGCACCAGCTGGAAATGTAGGAAAAGCTAAGCTTATCTGGTTGTTTGAGGGAGGAAAGATGAAGGGAGCAGACCTCTGAGGTCAGAGAATAATGTGCCTGTGTGAAAACATGACGGGCCTGAGGAGCTGGGTCCTGAGGAAGTGAAGTGTTTTTGCAAGCTGCCCTTCTCAGCTTCAGATGTGGGACTGGCACTGAGAGATTACCTCCAGCTAATTGATGTTTTTGTTAAGGTGCTAACAAAAGTCTTGATGCCCTTTAAAAATAAATATCAATTATGAATGAATAAGAATAGAGAGACCATTGCTGTAACATTGTGTATAGTTGTGACAAAGGAAGATTAGGTCGGCAAAAGAAGGAGTGCAAGGGAAGTTTACTGGGATGGAGTGGAGTGGGATAAAAATGATTGGACCACTACTCACTTGCTTAGAAGAATGGACGGTGATTTAATTGAACGGCATTATAAATTCTTATGGGCCAGGCTGGGTAGAGGCATCCATGATGTTACTGTCAAAATGGCTGACCCCTTACATTGAGTCTGTGACTCCTTCTTCTAGGCATCCAAGCCAGCCAAAAGATCATCCCTGTACAGGAAAGAACTGCAGATGCTGGTTCACACTGAAGATAGACACAAAATGCTGGAGTAAAACTCAACTGGGCAGGCAGCACATCTGGAGAGAAGGAATGGGTGACGTTTCTGGTCAGGTGACGTTTCTTCTTCAGACAACCCAGCAGTTATTGGGCAGCTGAATCATCCTACCACAATCAGAGAGCGGTCCTGAAACATTCCTTCTCTCCCGAGATACTGCCTGTCCCGCTGAGTTACTGCAGATTTTGTATCTATCTGTGGTCCTGAACTACTATCGGGACTATCTTTGGTCGGACTTTGCTGGCTTCACCTTGCACTAAACGTTATTCCCTTCTCTTGCGTCTGTACACTGGCTTGTTTGTAATTATATATTGTCTTTCTGCTGGCTGGTTAGCACGCAGCAAAAGCTTTTCACTGTACCTCGGTACTCGTGACAATAAACTCAAACTTAAACTGAAACTGTAGCTCATGATGGCAATCTCTCTCATTGTTGCCTGCAGAATCATTCTCTTTTACTCTGTGGATTCTATTCCATTATCATTTTAAGTAGATAAAATGTGTCTTTAAAGGCGCTGTCCCACTTGGGCGACCTAATTGGTGAGTTTAGAAGAGTTTAAAAACATGACATGTTGAAGACCTCCTTCGACTATGTGGAAAACCAGCTTCCACTAGCTACAACTAGCTACGACTAACTTCGGGGAAATTGGACACCGAATAGTGGAGAGTGAAGACAACCTCCTTCGATCTCCTTCGACTATGATGAAGACTATCTATAACTACCTTTGACTACCCTCGATTACCTACGACTAACATGCCGACCAACACGCCAACCTACTACAACTAAACCTACGAGTAAAAAAAGTATAGATTTTTTCCATGGCAACCTTTTTATACTCGCAGGCATATTTTAACATATTGAAAAAAACGTCGCGACCTAGCTGAGGCCTCGAGTACGCGGAGACCACTCTCGAGCATGAAGGAGAGTTACAAAGACCTCCTACGACCTCATGTCGACCATGCTACGAGTATGAGTCGAGGGCAAACTCGCCAGAACTCGCGTATTAGGTCGCCCAAGTGGGACAGGCCCTGGGACAGGCTGATACGTTTTTCCTGACTACTACACATCAAAGTGGCAACAGTTGCATTGAATTAATCTTGGTTCCATCGAGAACTTAGCTGATCTATTTCTATGTCTAAACCACTTCTGCATTTAAAAAAAACTTTTTTGACGATTTTCATCATTTTAGCCAGGAACCACATTCCACATTAACACTTGGAGTTTCATAGGACTTTGGTTAGGCTGCATTAGGAGTATAGCGTGCAGTTTGGGTCGCTGGATTAGAGGAAGGATGTGAAGGCTTTAGTAAGGATGCAGACCAGGTTTACCAGAATGATACCTGGACTAGGGAATATTAGCTATAGGGAGAAGTTGTAGGGACTTGGAAGATAGACACAGAAAGCTGGAGTAACTCAGCGGGTCAGGCAGCATCTCTGGGGAAAAGGAATAGGTGATGTTTTTCGTGTCAAGACCCTGCTTCAGACTGGGAGTCGGGAGAAAGGGAAACAAGAGATATAGAAGGTACATATAATAATTGAGTGAAAGATATGTAAAAAGCAACGATGATCAAGGAACAGTGGAGCCCACAATGGTCCATTGTTGGCTGTGGGGTTGATGATAATGAGTTATACAGATGGTGAAACCCAACAGGATGACAGTGGAACTAGAAAGATGACGAGGTTGGGGAAGGGATGGAGAGAGAGCTGATACAAGGGTTACTTGAGTTAGAGAAATCAATATTCATACCACTGGGTTGTAAGCTGCCTAAGTGAAAATTAGATGCTGTTCCTCCATATTGCGTTTGGCCTCACTCTGACAATGGCGGAGACCTAGGACAGAAAGGTCAGTATGGGAATGGGAAAGGGAGTGGTTAGCAACTTGGAGATCGCATAGGCCAAGACTGACTGAGCGAAGGTGTTCAGATAAACGATCGCCCAGTCTGAGCTTGGTCTCGCCGATATATAGGAACAGTGGATACAGCAGATAAGATTAGAGGAGGTGCAAGTGAACCTCTGTCTTACCTGAAAGGACTGGCTGGGACCCTGGACAGAGTCGATGCAGGAGGTATAGGAACAGGTGTTGCACCTTTAGCGGTTACAGGGGAAGGTACCTGGGGGGGGGGGGGGGGGATGGTTTGGGTGGGAAGGGATGAGATAATCAATGCGTTGCAGAAGGAACGGTCTTCGCGGAAAGTAGAAAGGTGTGAAGATGGGAAGATGTGGCTAGTGGAGGGATGCCGTTGGAGGCGAAGGTTGATGGGGTAAAAGGTGAGGACTTGGGGGACTCTGTCCCTGTTGCAACCAGGGGGAGGGGGGGCAAAAGCAGAGCTGTGGGATACTGAGGAGACATCAGTGAGGGCCTCGTCTCTGATGGCAGAGGGGAACCTAGTTCACCAAAGAATGAGGACCTCAGATGTCCTGGTATGGAACACCTCATCTTGTGCACAAATGCAGTGTAGACAGAGGAACTGGGAATAGGGGATAGAGCCTTTGCAGCAGGCAGGGTGGGAAGAAGTGTAGTCTAGATAGTTGTGGGAGTCAGTAGCTTTATAATGGACGTCAGTTGATCATCCTGTGATGGAGATGGTGAGATCAAGGTAGGGGAGGGAGGTGTCGGGGGTGTCCAAATTAATTTGAGCGCAGGAGGGGAATTAGTCGTGAAGTTAATGAAGTCAGTGAGTTCTGCATGGGTGCAGGAGGTAGCACCGATGCAGTCGTCAAAGTAGCGGAGATACAGTTCGGGGATAGGGCCAGTGTACGCCTGGAACAAGGATTGTTTGACTTGCCCTACAAAAAGGCAGGCATAGCTGGGGCCTTTGATTTGGAGGAAGTGAGAGGACTTGAAGGAGAAGTTGTTAACTGTAGGTGGAGGAGAGTGGAGGAGAGTGTTGTACGAGGGAAATTGGATGGTTTTGCGGTCGAGGAATAAACTGAGGGTTTTAAGACCTTCCTGGTGGGGGTGGAAGTGTGGAGTGACTGGACATCCATAGTAAAGATGAGGTCATGGGGGTCTGTAAAACAGATGTCATTAAAGAGACAAAGGTAGTGTGTGGTATCTTGGACACAGATCAGGAGAGTTTGGACCAGGGGGGTTGAGGTACATGGAAATTATTTGTTGGGAACGAACCCGGGTCTCTGGCACTTCAACTCTACTGTCTGCGCCACCGTGATCTTGGCATCATGTTCGGCGCAGATCTCGTAGGTCAAACGGCCATTTATTGTGCTATACTATTCTATCTTCCATGTCTTATGTAAATGTATCAACATCTATGTGCATCAAAAATAGGCGAAATCCAACTTTTAGACTTTGGATTTTCATTTCCAACTTCTATGTACTTGATAACCTTGTTGTTCTTGTGCATGGGGCAATTTTAGAAGTGTCCCATTTTTGGTTGTGGGTTGGTGTTTGGCTGAGGTATACTTCAAATAGTTAGATACTGACCTAGATCTAGTTTTCTGATCTAAGTTTGACATTAACTATTGAATTGTCCTTCAGTTTTGAGTAATAGCTTAGAGGGACTTGATTCCTTCCTAATCCAAGATCCAACATCCAGCTTTATATCTCTTAATATCCTATAGGAATGGGATCTAGGTTAATGGGGTGGCAGAATGGTGCAGAGACTAGAGCTGCTGTCTCAAAGCTTCAATGGCCTAGGTTCAATCCTGATCTCTAGTGGTGTCAGTGTAGAATTTGAATGTTCTCCCTATGACCTTGTGGGTTTATTCCAGATGCTGTGGCCTCCTCCCACATCCAAGGTCTTGTTGATTGTTACGCCAATTAATCTCTGTAAATTGTCCCCAGTATACAGATTAGAGGTAGCATTTGGGAGGATGTTGATTGGAATGGGAGTGGAATAAAAATTGGGTTAGAGTAGGACTGGTGTAAACATGGACGCTAGATGGTCAACATGGACTCGGTGGGATGAAGATCTTCGGTGGGACAAGAAGCTTCTTTCTATACTCTATCTCTTTGTGTATCTGACTCAGTGATTCCAATTTGCCCTTCCTTTCAAAGGTGTTGAAATAGCTTGTGGTCTAATTGATTCAGGCGTGGGCATTGCATTTCAAAAAGGGTATACTTCTCCTTCAAGGTTATTGGCTGCAACCTTCCCTCCATTGATGAACTGTACACTGCAAGGGCTAGGAAGCGAGCGGGCAAGATCATCTCTGACTCCTCTCACCCTGGCCACAAATTCTTTGAATTACTTTTCTCTGGAAGGCGACTCCGGACTGTCAAAGCTGCCACAGCCAGACATAAAAACTGTTTTTATCCATAAGTAGTTGCTCTACTCAACAGCCAAAAATCTGTAGCCTCCCTTTGATCTGGTATTTTGTTGAAGGTAGAATGGGATGATCTCAATATCTTGCTGAAAATAAATAGATTTTGAATGCTTTCTTTGTAAAATGTAATATGTTCTTGAAGACAAATCTCAATTTTCTCTTTTATCAGTGGAAAAATCATGTGATGCCTGAGCCTTACAGTCCACACTGATGTCAGGTTTAACTCTTAGTCTTTACAGAGATTAATTTAGTTTAGAGGTACAGATTGGGAACAGGCCTTTCGACCCACGGAGTCCATACCAGCTATCGATCACATGCCACACTAGTTCTATGTTATCCCACTTTCTCACCCACACCCTACACACCAAGAGTAATCAACGATCTACAAACCCGCAAGTCTTGGAGGTGTAGAAGGAACTGGAGCATCCGCAGGAACCCCACTTGGTCACAGGTAGAAAGTGCAAACTCGCCCACTCCACCAAGATGCCCCATCTACAATAGTCCCACCTGCTTCCATTTTGACCATATCCCTCCAAAGCTTTCCTATCCCTGTACCTGTCCAAATGTCTTTTAAATATTATTATAATGCCACTAAAGCCAGAGATAGCTGGGCATTGATTTGGGGAATGGCATCATAAGCCCAATGCATTCTAATTGTAGCATTGCTTATCTGTATTTAAGTTTGAGTTCAGTCTCTTGGCTCCATGCCCCTAATCATTAACATGGAGGTTATGGAGGTGGAGAAGGTCAGAAATCAGGTGCTGTGGTGGGTGAGATTAGGCAAGAACAAGATTCAGGAACAGTTTCTTCCCAGCTGTTATCAGGCAACTGAATCATCCGACCACAACCAATGACCAATGCTGAACTACTATCTACCTCATTGGTGACCCTAAGACTATCTTTGATCGGACTTTGCTGGCTTTTCCTTGCACTAAATGTTATTCCCTCATCATATATCAGTACACTGAAAATGGCTCGATCGTAATCATATTTTGATTTTCAATGGACTGGTTAGCACGCAACAAAAGCTTTTCACTGTACACATGACAGTAAACTAAACTAAACTAAATTAAACTATTAACATGTTTCCATCTACACTTCATTAATGCAATATAAATGATTTGTAAAATGCTACTTTTTAAGCATATTCATTATTGCTTTTATTTATCATTTTACATAAGTACAGATTGAATGGAAGTATCTGTTGATGCCAAGTGGCAATTGGCAATAGAACACAGAACATAGAACACAGACAGTACAGCACAAGAACAGGCCCTACTGCCCACAATATCTGTGCCGAACATGGTGCCAAGATCATTGGGTTGCCAACTGTCCAATATTAGCCAGGACAACCCGAATATTGGGCTAAATTGGTTTGTCCCATACGGGACCGCCCTTTTCCCTATTTGAATGCTGCTACTCGGGTCGAGGGGACTGTTCGATAGGAGCGCCGTGTCCGGCCCCGCCTCACCCGTCTTGACGTAGTGCAGCCCATGGAGTGCAGCAGCAGCAGCGCCTCGCACATTGCCCCATTGGTCGGCAGCCCGGCCAGCAGTCCGACCTTCGGACCTTTGCTTACCAACTCTACAAGACCATCACTTATCTACCTGCACATAATCATATTTTTCCATTCCCTGCATATCCATATGTCTATCCAAAAATCTTTCAAATGCCATTAATATTTGTGCTTCAACCACCAACCCTGGCAGTGTGTTCCAAGCATTCACCACCCTCTGTGTGAAAAACCCACCCTTCACATCTCCATTGGAATTTCCCCTGCTTACCTTCAAGCTATGCCCTCTACCATTTGACTTTTCCATCCTGGGAAAAAGATTCTGTCTTTCTATATATGCCCCTCATAATTTTACACACTTCTACCAGGTCTCTTCACAACCTCCAGAGTTCTGGAGAAAACAATTCAAGTCTGTCCGTCCCTCTTCCTGCAGCTAATAACCACAAATGCAAACATCATTCCGGTAAATGATGCATTACGGCATCCGGTGTTTCCCAATGTGGGTTCCAGTACATTGGCGAGTTCAAGCGTAGACTCAGCGAGCATTTCACTGAACACTTACGCTCGGCCTGCCAAGGACTACTGGATCTCCTGGTTGCTGTCCAATTTAACTCCTCTTCCCATTCCCACACTAACCTTTCTGTCCTGGGCGTCCTCCTTTGTCAGCGTGAGGCCACACGCAATTTGGAGGAGCAGCACCTCACATTTTGCATGGGTAGCCTACAACGGTACGAAAATTGAATTCTGTAATTTTAGGTAAATTCTACATACTTGCTTCCTCCACTCGTTTCCTTTCCCTCCCTCCCCCCCCCTCCCACCCCCCCCCCCCCCTCCCACCTCCAGGCTACCACACTCTTATGCTCAATGCCCCGACCTATGAAGGCAAGCGTCTTCTTTACCACATATTCCTTCTTTACTACTTACCGTACAAGAACTGTGTTCACAAAACATTAATTGTTTGAGAAGGCCTTATTGCTATGAGGACAAAAGGTTACTGGGATTGAGTACAATTGAGGTGACAAAAGACGAACTCTGCCATTTTGCAGCCTGTCACCCCCATCCGCATTTGAAGAAAATGCTTCACTTGGTGTTGGACCAGAAGATGATGATTAGAAGGCTGAAAGAACAGACTTAAGGTGTTGTTTGAAAGTAAAAGAAGAACGCATTAACGAGAGGGTTCCAACGACCACGGGTGCTTGTGGTCCACCGACCAACCATTGTTCATGACGATCAAAGCTCATGATGGAGTGGGAGTCCACCTGACATTTTATAGTTGAAGATAGACACAAAATGTTGGAGTAACTCAACGGGACAGACAGCATCTCTGGAGAGAAGGAATGGGTGACATTTCGTGCCTGGACCCTTCTTCAGACTGAGAGCCTGGGGAGAGGGAGACATAGAGATTTGGAAGGGCAAGAAATGACAGATCAAAGCAGACGATGATCAAGAAAATGTGGAATGGTTCATTGTTGGCTGAGGGTTAAGGTGACAACGAGGTTCACAAACAGCAATAAAAATACTGTGCCTACTGAAGTAGGTGAGAGCCATCAAAAGATTTTGGGGTGCCATGCTGTGAAGACTTTAGGGGAGATTTTTCGGGTCTTGACCCGAAACGTCACCAATTCCTTTTCTCCACAGATGCTATCCGACCCGCTGAATTACTCCAGCTTTTTATGTCTATTATGGGAGAAGCAGGCTTCTATTTACACAAACTGAAGAGGTGCATCATTGTCTTGCAAAGTGAAGTTCAGGGCAGGTGTGAATGATCTATTGTGTTCAAAAAGTAACTGCAGATGCTGGAATATCGAAGGTACACAAAATTGCTGGGGAAACTCAGCGGGTGCAGCAGCATCTATGGAGCGAAGGAAATAGGCGACGTTTCGGCCCGAAACGTCGCCTATTTCCTTCGCTCCATAGATGCTGCTGCACCCGCTGAGTTTCCCCAGCAATTTTGTGTACCTTGTGAATGATCTATTACCTTGATTAAGGTTTCAGGGGAGGCTTTTAAGTTCAGGTTCCTCATCTCTGAGTTTTCTTTGCACATGTATCTCTGGGAACCAAGTAAGACACTCCTCTGGTGAATCAAAGAACTGGGTGACTCTAGGAACTAGGACTGGTTTCAATTTTCTATTATTTTTGTACACTTTACCTAAAAGATGTGATAATTGGGTGGTGCAGCGGTGGTGCAGTTGCTGCTGTACAGCGCCAGAGACGTGGGTTCGATCCTGACTATGCGTGCTGCCTGTACGGAGTTTGTACGTCCTCCCCGTGACCACGCGGGTTTTCTCTGAAATCTTCGGCTTCCTCCCTCACTCAAAAGACGTACAGGTTTGTAGGTTATTTGGCTAGGTATAACTTTTAATTCCCTGTAGTGTGTGTCAGATAGCGCTATTGTGCAGGGATCGCTGGTCGGTGCAGACTCAGTGGGCCGAAGGGACTGTTTCCATGCTGTATCTGTAAACTAAACTAAACTGAACTGAACTGAACTAAACTAAACAAAATAACATATTTAATGGGAGTTATGGGTTAAACATAATCGTTATTGAACATGCTATGGAAAATATGTACTTTCTTACTGCTTGACAGAATCATTAAGTAGAGTTTTGAGGATACTATAAATAGAAAAGCATCTCTTAGGATGATAATCTTTAATCACGCCATAATAGATTCCTGAATGTCACATCTACATATCCTGCTTATTGATATCAATTATCTCCTAAAGTTTCAGCGCAATGTTTAGTCAAAAACTGCCTTCCGGTCATGTACGTCTAACCAAGCTGAAAGGCTGGTATCATCTGACAATGTGCATGACCTGACCACCAAATGTAGGCCAAATCTAATCCAGGCAGTTACTGTCTCATCAATCTGTCCTCAATCTTCAACACAGTGATGGAAGGAACCATTGTTAACCATTGTATTCACCAGTAATGTATGACTGATGTTCACGAGTTCCATTGCCATTTCCGTTTCAGTGTCATTGCCATTCTGATCCAACGATGAATAAGAAGATCAGAAAAACTAGAGAGGTGATAGTGACTGTTCTTGATGTGAAGACAGCCTTTCGCGAAGAATTATATCAATAGTCGTAGATTTATAGTGATACAATGTGAAAACAGGCCCTTAAGCCCAACTTGCCCAAACCGGCCAACACGTCCCTTCTACACTAGTCCCACCTGCCTGCATTTGGATCATATCCCTCCAAACCTGTCCTATCCATGTACCTGTCTAACTGTTTCTTAAACGTTAATCCCTGCCTCAACTACCTCCTCTGGCAGCTTGTTCCATACACCCACCACCCTTTGTGTGAAAAAGTTACCCCTCAGATTCCTATTAAAATATTCATTGAGTTCAAAGTAAAATTGCTGTCCATGAGTATCTGAGAGAGAAAAAAACATGCACGAGTTGAATCATACTTTGCACAAAGGAAGATGGCAAATGAAGATGATGGGATGTTATGCTGAGGCTCTATAAGGCCGCATTTGGAATATTGTGAGAAATTTTGGGCACCGTTTCTGAGGAAGGATGTGCCGGCTCTGGCGAAGGTCCAGGGGGGGTTTACAAGAATGATCCCAGGAATGAGTGGGTTAAGCTAAGATGAGCGTTTGTCGGCACTGGGCCTGTACACGGTGTAGTTTAAAAGAATGAGGGTGGTCCTCATTGTACCGAATAGTGAAAGACTTGGATGAAGTGGATGTGGAGAGGATGTTTCCACGTGGAAGAATCCAGGACTAGTCATAGCCTCAGAATTAAAGGATGTTCCTTTAGGAAGAAGATGAAGAGAAGTTTCTTCAGTCAGAGGGTGGTGAATCTGTTGAATTCTTTGCTGCAGAAGGCTATGGAGGCCACTTCAATGGATATTTTTAAGGCAGAGATAGATAGATTCTTGATTAGCACGCGTGTCAGGGGATATGGGGGGGGGGGGGAAGGCAGGAGAATGGGGTTAGGAGGAAGAGATGGATCAGCCATGATTGAATGGTAGGGTTTTGCTCTAGGTTTTGCTCTTGATTTTCCTCTAGGGGCGCTGCACTGGTTATTTCAATCTTTTTTTTATTTTTAGTTAGTCTAAAGTTTTGTGTTGGGGGAAACTTTAACTTTTCTATGTGGGGGAGGGGGGCAGGGTAAGGGGGAAACCGTTTCCCAGTCTCTTCCTGGCGGGGACGCGACTATTTCTCCGAGTCGCGTCCTCGCCCCCCACCTCGCGGCCTACCAGCTGGATCGGAGCGGCCTTTCCTGCTGGGGACCGGGAACCGGACCGGGGCTGCTACAGCGGCGGCGCAGCGCTGGAGTCACCGCGGAGCGGGCGATGCCTACCTGGGTCGCCGTTTGGAGCTCCGGAGCGTTGGGCCGTTGCTCCAACATCGTGGAGCTCTGGTGCGGAGAGCTTCCAACACAGGCGGCGCTGACCGTCATCGTGGAGTCCTGGGGCGCCTTGCAGAGGGTCGCCAGCAGCAGTCTCCACCCGGCGCGGCCTGCGGACTTTTGGAACCGCCGACTCCGGTAGGAGGGGGCCGACTCTGTGTCCACGCCGCTGAGGACGTCCCGCAGCCCCGACGTCGGACTTGTATCAACCCGGCGAACGGTCCTGGACATCGGGCCGCCCGTAGCTGCAACTGCGGAGGGCTTGGGGAGGCCCTGACCATGGGGAACAGTGGAGGAAGAGACTGACTTTGGTGCCTTCCCACACAGTGGGAAACTTTGATTCTGCTGTGTGGGGATGTTTTATGTCAAATTCTATAGTGTGTGTTTTTTAGTTTTTTATTGTATGGCTGTATGGGAATTTCATTTCACTGTGCCAGCTGGCACATGTGACAATTAACTGTATCTTGAATCTTGAATCTTGAATCAGAGTAGACTTGAGGGACCGAATGGCCTAATTCTGCTCCTATCACTTATGACCTTATGACCTTATGAATGTAATCGTTCTCTTCTCTCTACCTTTCCCTCACTCTATAGTTTAAAACAATATTTTCCATTTCTGTTGAAGTGTCATTGAACTGAAACATTAACTCTAGTTTCTTTCCTTCACATATACTGCCCGAGCTGGGCACATAACATGACCTTATGACTTATGCTCTCCAGTTTATGTCAAATGGTACAGTGTGCTCTGCTTCTTGCCATAGCTCAAATCATCAAATTGAAGGCAATCAAGAGTCCTGAATAATTCAGCATCCTCTGATGCAAATGCAAAATAAATCTGTAAAACTCATCTCCCATTGAGTCTAAAACCAAGTACTCAAACTAAACTGAGGGTGTGAGACAGATGCAAGTATGATATTATGGGGATAATTAGAAAATGGAATTTAAACTAAAGCAACAACACATCAATCAAACAGTAGGTGGAAGCTGAAGCCATAGAAAGCGTGGGAGGCAAACAAAGAAAGTTGGAGAGAAATTTAAAAGGCAAAGTGGTTGAAGGCTGCAGCTCAAATCTAGACATAGGCCTCTTTACAAAGCAACTAATGTCTGGCAGCACAGAACATGGCTCCTTTTGAGGTACAATAGAAAAAGGAGTCTGTCTATTTATGTATGGCCTTCACTCCAATTCGGGGTTGAGTGGTGCCATCTGCTTCATGATGTCCTGGTGCTGTGTTAGCCGTTTGTCATGATGCAGTTTCACACATAAGTAAGCTAGGCGGATGAGAAGTCCTCTCCCAGCAAGAAAGAAAGAACACAATACATAACAGAATTCAACATAGTACATAAACATCCACCAGCACTTCCCGCTACGGTGGAAGGCACAAAAGTTCAGTCAGTCTTTCTCCTCCGTTCACCCGTGGTCGGGATCCTGAGCTCTCTGCAGTCGCCGCTACGGATGGCCCGATGTACAGGCCCTCTCGCCGGGGTGATCAAAACTCCGACATCGGGAGAGACTGGAACACTTCGCGGCGAGGAATTCCAGAATCGGCCGCTTCCTACCGGGGACCGCAACTTCATGATGCCAAGTCCGCAGGCCCCGTGGTCGGAGTACTTCTTCTGGCATTCCTCGGCAAAGGATCGCAGCAGCTCCGCGATGTTAGAGTCTGCGCAACGCCTGCGGCTAGAAGCTCCACAGACCAAGCTCCACGATGGTAAAGTCAGCAGGCCCGGCAAAGGATCGCAGCTCCACGATGTTAAACTCCACGCTGCGCCCGCTGCTGAAGCTCTGGGCTCTGGGCCGGTCTCCGGTCAGAAAGGCTGCATCAATCCAGTAGTTAGGCCGCGATAGAGGCAAAAACGCAACATGGAGAAAAGTCGCATCTCCGTCGAGGTAAGTGACTGGGAACAGTTTCCCCTATTCCTCCCCAGCACCCTGCACACAAGACACACTGGGAGACAAACATTCAGGCACGCTGAAAACAACAAAAAGTCCAAAGAAACACACAAGCTGCTGGCGAGGCTGCCGCACGGCGCCATTTTGGGAACCAGAAAAAGGAGTATTCCTTTCAAATCTTATGTTTTATTAAGAAATTACACTCTGTCGAGAAAGTGGGCTTGCGATGGAATGGGAGACTCAATGAAAATGGAAGCAGGTTTAGATTGTCAAACAAATGACAAAACCCTCTAACATCATAAGGAGATGATTGCCCAGCCTGCAGTCCTCTTCTTTTTTCTGTGTTTGCTGAGAATTTTCTGGGATATTTTCCTGATGTGCCAGCGCAGCCACTCTGGAAGTTGACGCAGCTTATTTGGGATCTCCACTGATCTTCACCCCACAGCAAAGGTGCGAGATGAAGAGACGATTCTTGGAAATAATTCTACCATACAGCATTGAGAAATTGGAGAACGTTGCTTGAGTTTTGCAGAGCAATAATAATCCCAATTTAGATACAGGAACTGGAAATGCACATTTGTTCACAGGCTGTCAACCTAAAAGGTTGACTTTGTTAATCTCTGACGCTTGAACTGTTGGGCATTTACAACATTTTCTGTTTTTACTGCAGATTTACCCTCTCCCCTCTCTAGTTATCTTTTGTCCCCTTAATATATTTGTAAAATGTGGTTAGATTCTCCTTAACCTTATCTGCTAGAACTATCTCATGCCCGCTTTCTGCCATCCTGATGTATAGAGGATTTCTGCCATCCTGATGTCATTGATACATAGGCTCCTCAATCATCTATACTCCTGATTGGCTTCAATTTCTCTCAACATCCAGGGTCCCTCATTCATTATATCTGCCAGCAAACATTGCCTCTGATCTTGCGATGAACTATGCGATGCGGCTGGAGATGTCAGTTATAAAATTGAAACAAGCCACTGAATCTCAGTTAATGGACCAGATTGGGTCTTCTGGTTTCCTTTTTTGGATTGCTCCTTAGTTCCTGAAATTCCTTTAGGGATACACTTGATCCCAGTTGCCTATACTAGCCCCATGCCTCCTTCTTACTCTTGACCATAGCCTCAATTTCCATCTTCATCCATGTCAACTTTCCTCTCATTCATAATTACTTTTACAGTATTTAGATGTAAGATTTGCATTGAACGACATCACTTTCAAATCTAATATCAAATCCTATTACATTACAATTACTTTTTCCCCCAAAGGCTCCTTTACAACGATTATCAATTATCCTTTCTCATAACACAAAATTAGATCCAGAGTAGTGTTTTCCACAGTAGTATTGATCTTGAAAATCATCTCATATACACTCTGTGAATATGTCTTTCTCCTTATTGCTGCAAATTTGGTTTGTCTTTCGCAGGTTGCATTCTCCACACGATTACTTTTAACTTTGCGCCCTTTATGTGGTGACTATTTGCATACCTTGGGTGAACAAGCAAAGATAAAGTATTCATTCATACTGCATTACCTCAAACGAATGTACTTCTAATTTCATAGAAACATAGAAAATAGGTGCAGGAGGAGGCCATTCGGCCCTTCGAGCCAGCACCGCCATTCATCGTGATCATGGCTGATCGACCCCAATCAATAACCCGTGCATGCCTTCTCCCCATATCCCTTGAATCCACTAGCCCCTATAGCTCTATCTAACTCTCTCTTAAATCCATCCAGTGACTTGGCCTCCACTGCCCTCTGTGGCAGGGAATTCCATAAATTCACAACTCTCTGGGTGAAAAAGTTTTTTCTCACCTCAGTCTTAAATGATCTCCCCTTTATTCTAAGACTGGTTCTGGACTCGCCCCACATTGGGAACGTTTTTCCTGCATCTGGCTTGGCCAGTCCTTTTATAATTTTATATGTTTCTATAAGATACCCCCTCATCCTCCTAAACTCCAGTGAATACAGCCTAGTCTTTTCAATCTTTCCTCATATGACAGTCCCGCCATCCCAGGGTTCAATCTCGTGAACCTACGCTGCACTGCCTCAATCACAAGGTTGTCCTTCCTCAAATTAGGAGACCAAAACTGTACACAATACTCCAGATGTGGTCTCACCAGAGCCAGAGTCTCATCATTTCCTGAATGATGCCAATGACCTATTTGATGACCTTTCACCAACTCCTACCAATATGTTATGTACTCTTCTAAATCTTAACTTGAACCAAACGAATTCCAATTCTACATCATTAGGTTAAGTGTAGGTTTATTATTGTCACGTATACCGAGATGCAGTGAAAAGGTTTACTTGACCGACAAAACCAAGATTATTTCTCACCACAACACTTACCTCCACCCTTATTATTTGTGCTCCAGCGCCACAATTTCTATTTATTTTCTCCAATCTGTGAAATAACTGGGATCATGATGGCAATTAATTCATATCTGTTTACTTCTATTTGTGTCATTAGTTTGTTTATCTAGTTGTGAATGTTGTGAGCATTCGTGTCGTTCGTCCTCTGAGAGCATGCGTTTCCTTTGGGCCTCATAAGATTCTGCAAGTATATTAAGTGCAAAAGACTAGCTTGGGAGAGAGTAGAACCATTTATTTATTTTTTAATTTGTATTTTTATTAGAAGCAATGTACATTTCGTGTACAACTTCTCTTTAAAATTTAACAAGAAAAAGTTAGAGCAAGAGAGAGAGAGTGAGTGAAGAGTGAAGGAAGTAGTGATGTGTAAACCCCTAGAGTACCCAATGGGCAGTCCAGGGGTGAACAAGTGATAACCTGTAGAAAAATAGAGACAAAAACCCATAACATTATTTTAAAAAAGAACGAAGAAAGAAAAAAGAAAGAGAAAAGAAAAGAAAGAAAACAAGGGGGGGAAAAAGTGACCCTTGTGTAGGGATATACCAGAGTAGAACCATTCAAAGATCAAGTAGCTTGTCCATGTGTAGAGCCAAATGAGATGGGCGAGGGTTTAAATGAATATTTCTCATCTGCATTGACTGTGGCAAAGGACATGGATGCCAAGGAACTCTGGAAAGCTAATAATGAAATCTTGAAGAAAGTCCACACAATGTGTGAGGTCTAAAGCCAAATAAAAGTAGGTAAATTGCTGGGACCTGATCAAGTGTATTCTGGACTAGTGTGGGAAATTGGCAGAGATGGTGAGTGGCTATTGTGCCTCTGTTTACAAAATGCTGCAAGTACAAGCCTAGCAACTACAGACCAGTGAGCCTGGCATCAGTGGCATATTACTGGTGGGTAAGTTATTGGAGGGTATTTTGGAAGAGCGTGAAATGTCTCCTGATATTAACCGCGAGCTAGAAGACAAATGTGGCAAGAATGACTTCCAAGAAAGAGAGATTTGGGGCAGATGTATTTTCCAGACCAGTCAGGTGAGACTTTGCAGTTTTACTGATGCCGTTGTTAGCCTGTCAGGCCACAGAAAATGTTATTACCATGCAATCCATGTTCATATCAAGAGCTGCAGGGAATGCAGCTTTTGTTGCATGCTAGCCAGTAAGCGAAAACACAATACGTGATTACAATCGAGCCATTTACAGTGTGCAGTTACATGATAAGGGAATAATGTTTAGTGCAAGATAAAGCCAGCAAAGTTCGAACAAGGATAGTCCGAGGGTCACCAATGAGGTAGATCGTAGTTCAGGACTGCTCTCTGAATGTGGTAGGATGATTCACTTCCCTGATGACAGCTGGGAAGAAACTGACCCTGAACTCGAGATCAAGATGGAACTCGGGTTTACAGACTATGAGGTAACAGTCCAAACAGCTACACTATTGCCTTGCCTTCACGTGACTTCAACTGGCCTCACACTGTCAACTCTTCCAGAATGTCCTCATTATTTCTTTCTCATGGTTACCTAGATTCACCTTCTTTCCTTCTTCCCTGTGGCTATCAAGCTGTACAACTCCTCCCCCTTCAGACATGGGGTAGACTGACGCAGTCACCCAAACTGCAGCCAGGCAATCACATTCTTACAAAACATGAAATAGCTGGGATCATAATGGCAATTAATTCATATCTGTTTACTTATATTTGTGTCATAAGTTTGTTTATCTAGTTTTGAATGTTGCGAGCATTCGGATCCCATGCCTTTGATTTGGTCATCGTCTTGTTTTTCTGTATTTTCATTCCTCAAAGGAGAGCTCAGTGGTGCGGCTGGTAGAGCTACTGCCTCACAGTGACCGAGAAGTGGGTTCAAGCATCACCTCGGGTGCTGTCTGTGTGGAGTTTGCACGTTCGTCCTCTGACTGCATGGGTTTCCTTTGGGTGCTCTGGTTTCCTCCTACATTCCAACAACGTGTGGGTATGTAGGTTAATTGGCCTCTGTAAAATTGTCCATAACATGGAGGGAGTGGATGAGAAAATGGGATACCTTAGAACTAATGAGAACGGGTGTTGAATGGTTGGCATGGACTCAGTGGGCCGAATGGTCTGTATCCATGCTGTCTCTCTAAACTAAACAAATCCCATGACCTCCTTGGTTTTGCTTTGATTTATTGGACTTACCACTTTTCTAAATTCCATGTTTTATTTCTATCTTTCACTTGAGCAGCTGAGAGGAAGGGCAGCAGTGCAGAGTCAAAAAACAGTGGTAGTGTCTGGGTGTGACTGCTCCTATGAAAGGAAGGCAGGCACTAATGGAGGGGCCTATTGGGAGCGACTGCTTCATGGGAGGCTGTCTGTTGAGGTGCAAGTTTTTTCATTGATGGTAAGTGAAGCTTCCACCTGGACAGAGCAGAGGGAGATGACAGGGTAAGATGAGGTCTGCTTTTTTTGTGCGAATGTTCTTTGGTTTTAATGCACCAGAGATGGCATTTGGGGCACTGGTATGCTCCTCCTGGAGAATGTGCGAAGTCAGGGAGACTTCCAGTGTGTCAGGCTGTAGCTCCTGACTGACTATGTGAAGTTGAGGGAGTGCAGCGTAGGTTCACAAGGTTAATTTCCGGGATGGCAGGACTGTCATATGCTGAGAGAATGGAGAGGCTGGGCTTGTACACTCTGGAATTTAGAAGGATGAGAGGCAGTCTTATTGAAACATAACATTATAAAGGGTTTGAACACGCTAGAGGCAGGAAACATGTTCCCGATGTTGGGGGAGTCCAGAAACAGGGGCCACAGTTTAAGACTAAGGGGTAAACCATTTAGAACGGAGATGAGGAAACACTTTTTCACACAGATAGTTGTGAGTCTGTGGAATTCTCTGCCACAGAGGGCGGTGGAGGCCGGTTCTCTGGATACTTTCAAGAGAGAGCTAGATAGTGCTCTTAAAGATAGCGGAGTCATGGGATATGGGGAGAAGGCAGGAACGGGGTACTGATCGGGGATGATCAGCCATGATCACATTGAATGGCGGCGCTGGCTCGAAGGGCCGAATGGCCTACTCCTGCACCTATTGTCTAATGAAGTTCCGGGAATTGTGGCTGGATGACCTCAGTATTGTCTGGCAGAAGGAGAGCATAATAAATTGGAGCTATAGTGAAAAGGTCACGCATAACTTACAAGCAGAAAGTAGTAGGTGACCACCAGGACAGGGAGTAGGTCGGCACTGTAGCACAGCGGTGGAGCTGCTGCCTTACAGCTCCAGAGACCCTGGTTCGATCCTGACTACGGTGCAGTCTCTACGGAGTTTGTATGTTCTCCCTGTGACCTGTGGGGGTTTCCTCCCACATTCCAAAGACGTGCAGGTTTGTAGGTTTAATTGGCCCTCTGTAAATTGGCCTTAGTGTGTAGGATAGTAGGTAGTGTATGGGGGTGATCGTTTGTCAGCGCAGACTCATTGGGCTGAAGGGCCTGCTTCCATGTTGTATCTCTAAACTAAACTAAAAAGAGATGAGGTCCTGCAGAGTGAATACAGTTAGGTAAAAGGTTAAAAAGCAGGACCAGTAGTGATGATGTGTAATGCCACCTACTAATGAGGGTGAGAATAGGAAATAGGATGTTAATTAGTGACTGAGGAGTTCGTGCAGGGGGCAGGGAATCAGATTTAGCACCACTGGGATCTCTTCTGGGGCTGAGTAGATCTGATCAAGAGGGATGGTTTGGTTTAGTTTAGTTTAGTGATACAGCGCGGAAACAGGTCCTTCGACCCACCGGGTCTGCGCCGACCAGCGATGCCCGCACATTAACATTACCCTACAGGCACCTGGGACAATTTACATTTATAGAAAGCCGATATACGTACAAACCTGTACATCTTTGGAGCGTGGGAGGGAAGCCGAAGATCTCGGAGAAAACCCACGCAGGACACGGGGAGAACGTACAAACTTCGTACAGAAAAGCCGGGTCTCTGGTTGAAACTAGTTAAAACTAGATTGGCAGGGCAATGGGTTCCAGTGCAGCAGGTGGGAGGTGGGTGGGAGGCTGGATGTCAGTACATAAGTCGATGACAACAAGTTCAGTAGACAGGATATGCAGGAGCATAGCAGGGAGTGGAGAAAGACAATTGATAAAATTGCATTTATTTCAATGTTAGAAACCTGACAGTTAAAGTGGAATAACTCAGGGCATAGATAGATACAAAGTAGGTGCGAGTGGGATATTGTCGCCATTATGGTAACCCAGCCAAGGGTGGAGCAGGGCTGGCAGCTTAAAATACCAGAGTACAAATACTATAGGCTAGAGGTGGGTGTAAAATAAGCAATTAGTTTGTGATCCAGGAGAACGTCACACCAGTAGTCTGAGATGACAGTACTGAAGGCTCAGCCAGTGATAAATGGGTGGAGATGAGAAATAAAAAGATGATCAACTGGTTGGTAGACAGAAAATGCCGGAGTAACTCAGCAGGACAGGCAGCATCTCTGGAGAGAAGGAATGGGTGGTTTCGGGTTGAGACCCTTCTTCAGACTGAGAGTCAGGGGAGGTGGAGGGGGAGATATAGAGATAAGGAAGTGTAAGGTGTAAGAACGAGACCCAGCCTCCCATTCTCACACTGACCTTTCCGTCCTGGGCCTCCTCCATTGTCAGAGTGAGTGAGGCCCAGTGCAAATTGGAGGAACAACACCTATTTGACTTGGGCAGCTTGGTATGAACATTGACTTCTCTAACTTCAAATAACCCTTGCTTTACCTCTCCCTCCATCCCTCCCCCTTCCCAGTTCTCCCACCAGTCTGACTATCTCTGATTACATTTTATCTGTTTGCTTGATCTCCACCCCCTCTGAT